>NC_034604.1:26212898-26224768 GCF_900095145.1 Mus pahari | reverse complement strand
CACACACACATACACACACACACACATACACTGCATTACACTAGATCTGAAGGTGAGCACTTTATAGCCATAAAATGTATACACACACACACACACACACACACACACACACACACACACACACACACACAAAACATTGGGTTACACTTCAGTGACAAATAGCATTCAGATTGTCAAATGATTTAAAGCAAGATGTCCTCATTAATTCAACTCTGTGGATCTGTGCTCAGTGCATCTGGGCTCCTGGTGGGGTTTAGTAGTGTTATTTATTTAACACCACTTTCCCAGGTGTCACTATTCCTTCTCCAAAAAGGAGCTCAAAAGTGCTTTAAAATGCTTTTCTGCATCTATTATCCACATTTGCACTTGTAACGCCTTTTTTTCTTAGTCACTTCCCTTAGATTATCCCTTTCCAATCTTGTGCATTTGTTAAGGGATGATAAATTTTTCAGTGTGCACTCTTCATCCATAATGGAGTTCTGTGTCTAAGAAGACTGCCTGATACACTAAATTAAGTAGCAGGGAGATCCAGTTCCTTCCTCAAAATCCTTTTCCAGTTGGACAGAGCAATTGATGAAATATCCACTGAAAGAGATCTTTCCTAAGCATTGGAAACTGATTTCAACCAATGTGTTTCTAATTCATGAATTCTTCTTGGAGAATGTAGGAGCCACTAATATCTGTATGAATTCATGTATCTGCCTCCTCTATTTTCTAATCAACATTGCATTGAAATCCAGACTTTGTCAAGTTTTGTATTACTGAAGTTTATTTAAAAAGCAAATAAAATAATACTATGTTTATAAGCAAGTACAAGCTATTCACCCCATTTTGTTCTATAAGAGTTTAGTAGCTCCATTGTTTTTCACATAAAAGATGCAATTGACACCACATGACCTCCTTCCAATAATGGGGTTTTCTACTATAGCTTCATGATGAAACGGAACTCAAGGAACAACATAGGATTATCAACACCATTTCCTACATGCAGATCAAGAGTATCCTTGGTTTACATGTTATATTTTTTCATATTTTAGGGCCAATCTGTATAGACGACCAGCTTTCATTATCACCATTGAGCATCTATCTCTTCATTTACCAATTGAATTTCCCAATGACTTGTCTCAGTAGTAGAACTATCTCTGCAATCTCCAGTCAGGAACATACATGGTGTGATAAGGACACACTGTAAAGCAGGATCATTGGTTCTGGGGCTCTTCAGAACACTGACATCTCATCTACAGTATGCATTTCAATGAAGAGCACTAACCTGTAAGCACATGCAGGATCTCATACACTGCCGTTAGAAGATTGTTTAATGTAAGTTATAGCTATGGAAAGTTTCATGCTTAGAAAATGCTGCATTGGTCTACTCATAAGTGTGCTATAAATAACACAACTGTACCAAAGCTCTCCTCATTTGATTCCTCCTTCCCCCTTCTTTCCTTCCTTCCTTCCTTCCTTCCTTCCTTCCTTCCTTCCTTCCTTCCTTCCTTCCTTCCTTCCTTCCTTCCCTTCTCTCTCTCTCTCTCTTCCTTCCTTTTCTATCTTCATCCTCCTCCCCCTCCTTCTTCTTCCTTCTGTTTTTGCTATTGATCATGTAATCACAAATATTCTTTCTAGTGTTTTTTACAACATAGCAAGAAACATTGCTATAGAATGCCACATGGTATTATAATTGCTAGTTTATAGATACAAATGAAACACATTCCAGATATGCTTTAGATTCTAAAACCAGGAGCAAGAAAGTTCTACTTCTGTTTTTTGCGATTCACTAGTCAAAGTCAGTCGAAGGTCATCTCCTTACTCTCTCACATATGACTTTGGGTCTACTAATGAAAGCTTTTCAGATATTTTCTTGAGATAATGTCTTTATTGATTATCTGCTCCCTGATCATACTCACTTCCCAGTCCTTCCATGTTCACTCCCACCCTTTTGACCACCCCACAAATAAAAATAACCATGATCCTTTGTTCAAATCTGTTCAGGTGGCATGGATTCTTACACTAACACTGTGTTTCTTCTGGGTCAAGCTTTTTGCTTGATTCTCATCTTATGAGAAATCTTCTGTGATGGTTCTCTGTCCCTGGATGAGTATTCACCAGTAAACATACCTTATGAACTATTCAGGCAGCCAGCATTTGTGAATCTACCTTCATTCATTCATAGCAATACATACCTTTGATAAGTCACATCAAAAAAAACCTGTCTTGGAGACATTGCCAATCAATGCCAAGTAGGCAGAACTATTTTGTTTTGTTGTTGTTTTTAAACCTTCATCAGAATCTTAACTATAAGAATGTGTGGTGGCAAAGGATAGAGGTCCCTACTATTTTAAAGAAGTTTTCTAGCATACATCTAGAATTACTAATTTTTTGTTTACCCAAATATCTTTATACTAGGTCAAGATATCATTTGTTCCTTTAGACTTTTGTGTTTTGGGAGAAAATCAACATCTCCCAAAGAGTTGAAGCTGAAGCTGAAGATTCCTTACAGATTGGAGACTGCACCATGTGTATACACACACACACACACATACACACACACACACACACACACACACACACACACACACACACACACTTCCCAGTAATAGAGTGTAATTACAGCTCTTTTCTCCTTTCTTATCACCTATAAGAAGAGCCTCCATATCTCTATATCTCCACACAGTTAATTTTCGCCTCATTTGCTGTATGACCACTGGGCTCCAGCATGGGAAGCCTGAAATCCCATCTGTGTTGAATCATTTCTTACCCTGCACTTAATCCAGATCAAAGGCCATGAACATTACTTCTCTAAATGTATCTCTGTGTCTCTTTGTCTCTACCTCCTTCCCTCTCTCTCTCCTTCTCTCCCTTAGAGACAGAATTCCATCAAACAGCTAATGTGCTCTCATCTGCATTGCACATTTTTGGGGGAAAACTTGGAACAAAGGTATGATGAACAATGATTCTCAACTCCCAACCCCTGCCGAGTTTCTACACTGTGCAGTGCCCTATCTGACCTTTCTTTTTCTTTTCTTGGAACATCAAAGTGACTAATCTCCACTCAAATAAGGACTTAATGTTCCAAATGACAGAAAAGCTCGCTTTGTCAAGGAAGGGACTCAATCAGGAGATAACATTTGTGTCATTCATTTTCCCATAGAGCAACTGCAGGTCATTTAAGGGAAATAACAGAACACTGACTCACAAAATTATCATAACTGGCGATTCCTTTGTTGTGGGAGAAAGAAACACATTTCTGACATTCTAGTTCAAGTAGAGCTTCCCTTACAGACTCCCATAGCAGTGACCTCTGTCTGCAACCATGTCACTTTCTCCTAACACTTGGGGCTGCTTTTGCATTTTCACACCTACAGACTCTTTTCCTCGGATATAAGGATATATAAGGTATACCCTTTTTGGTTATGTGTACGTTTTCAAAGTTTAGTTTCCTTCCATAACTTTAGAGATAATCTACCTTGAGTTCAATGCTTTTTCAATATTGCCATTTAGTGGAGATATTCAGAAATCTTTTTCATTTAGTTGAAGTACAACGTCAGCTCAAATAAACCAAAGCATTTGAGCTCTTTCTGCAATCATCCCATCTAAACAGAAGTGTGAGCCATCATTTTTCATGGCAGCTACCTGTAGTTCCTTGGAAAGCACTTTCTAAAAGAAACTCAGTAGCATGCCTGAGCTTCTGAAACAGATACATCTATAAGAGAGGTGATGGTTCATGTTGACTGTAGACCTCCGGATTGTTTCCTCCTTGAAGGCTGCACAGTTGTTTCAGCTCTGTAGTAGCATAGAGAAACTACTGAATTAGACTACTCCATGGGCAGAAAGAAGATGTTTTGCTGAGGTCTAGAGAGAAGAGTAAAATAGTGGGAAAGCGAGCAGATTATGGGTCAGGGTAGGATTGAAGCTGATGCGGGCTGTCCTGATTTTGGTGCTCCAAAAAGGGGTATGAATTCATTTTGTGCACAATACTACACTTTTATGTTATGTAAAGATGACTGTTAATTTTTATTTTATTACATTTTCTCAATTTTGGGGTTATATTCTTTCCACTCTTTCAACTTCTTCCAATCTTTGTGCTCTTCTCTACCTCATTTACTGCTTTTTCAGTTTTCTTTTATTTTTTATAGTATAATATAAATGATGTATTTATATTGTGTTTACCCCCTTCCCTTTCCTCATTTCAAACCCTTCCATCTACTCATTCTTGCTCTTTCAAATTCATTTCACTAACAATCTTAAACATGCACAAATGTATATGCATGTATATACTGTCCTAGGGTTATTATTGCTGTGATGAAACACCATGACCAAAACGAGTAGAGAGAAGGGTTTGTTTTGTTTATAATAACATATCCTATCCCAATATTGGAAGAAGTCAGGACAGAAACTCAAACGGAGTAAGAACCGATGCAGAGACCATGGATATGTGGTGCTTACTGGCTTGCTCCCACGGCTTACTCAGCCTACATTCTTATAAAACCCAGGATCACCAGCTCAGGCATGGCACCAGTCACAATGAACTTGGCCCTATCCCATCAAACAGCAATTCAGAAAATGTCCTACAGGCTTGCCTCCATCCTGATCTTATAGAGGTATTTTCCTAATTGAGGTTTTCTCCTTTCAGATGATTTTAGCTTGTACCAAGCTTACAACTATCCAGTATACATGTATAATAATAATAATAATAATAATAATATATATATATATATATATATATATATATATATATATATATATATATATATATAATAAATATAACCTGTTCAGTCTGTATAATGTTATTTGTATGTATGTTTTCAAGGCTGATCATTTGGTATTAGAAACCAAACTCGTGTGCTCTTCTTGGAGAAGACTTTTCCAACTCTTAATACACTTAGTTGCCTGTAGTTCTTTGTGTACGGTTGAGGACTCATGTATTTTTTTTTCCTGTCCAGTTTGTTGTATTGTCTTTGTTCAGCTTATGACTAAGCAGTCATTTTACTGAGATTTTCTGGACGCAGTTAACGACATTCCTAGGAGACACCATCTCACAGTAAACTTCTGGATCTTCTGGCAGTTAAAAATCTTTCCATTCTGTCTTCTGCAGTATTTCCTGATCCCTAGGTGTGGGAGTATTTAACAGATATATCCATTGTGATTGGACTCCACAACTCTTTTTTTTTTTTTATTATTTGTGGTTTTCTGCCTTGCCTCCATCATTTGCAACAAGAAGTTTCCCTGATGAAGGTTGAGGACTACACTTATTTGTGGGTATAAGGACAAATGTTTAGAATGTAGTTAAACATTGCGATGGCTTAGTAAAGGTGGTGATGGCTTCACTAGCCCTGATTACAGCTGGGATGTTTTCCCCCTTGTTGAGCAGGCCATATGTCCAATTAGAGAGCTACTGAGTGTTGCAGAGGTTCACGTGCCACTACTGTAATCTTAGGATATCATGCAATGCTCGTCATTATTGTGGTGCATAGATGTCATCGCTGGGTAAAACTGTCGATGAGTTTTCTATCTTGGAAGCATGCACAGCATTTTCTGGTACCATAAGAGCTAGTCTATAGATAGAAATGCAGTGGGAATTTTAGTCAGTTTCAGATCCGGGGGCTTTGGGCCCTTTGACTGAAGTGTATGGTGCCATCAGCTATAGGAAGTTACCTTCCATCTCTGAGTGAACCAAGAACAATAGAAATAGCATACATGTTTTAGGAGTCTGTATGGATTGGTTCTAATGTTATTTGTGTTAATTTGGCTCCCAAAATAACATGGGAAACTGTCTGCCTGTAAGATGCTGAGGGTTCCTAGTAAAGAAAGTTGTCAGTGGCCAATGGCTGGGCAAGGAGACAGAAGTGGGACTTTAGATTTTCTGGGCAAGGGAATACAGGAAGAAGAAGGGTTTAGAATCACCATGTCAGGGAAGGAATAGGATGTAAACATGAGAGCCATGGATGGCAGAGAACCAACCATGTGACAGTCAGGGAAGAGTGGCACCAGGGTTCACACTCCCTGACTGGGTCTGAGATAGCAGAGATGAAATATAAAATGTACTAAGAACTAATTCAGGACTATCTGAGGGGAGAGTGTGTTAGCCACAGGGAGTTTGGAAGCAATCAGTCATGGAGCTGCTTAGGGTGTATTAAAAATAAGCTGGTGTGTGTGTGTGTGTGTGTGTGTGTGTGTGTGTGTGTGTGTGTGAGTGTGTGTATGTGTGTGTTTGTATGTGTGTGTTTGAGTGTGTGTGAGTGTGTGTGAATGTGTGTGTATGTGTATGTGTGAGTGTATGTGCGTGTGTGTGAGTGTGTGTGAGAGTATGTGTGTGTGAGTGTGTGTGTGAGTGTGTGTGAGTGTGTGTGTATGTGTATGTGTGAGTGTGTGTGCGTGTGTGTGAGCGTGTGTGAGAGTATGTGTGTGTNGTGAGTGTGTGTGTATGTGTATGTGTGAGTGTGTGTGCGTGTGTGTGAGCGTGTGTGAGAGTATGTGTGTGTGAGTGTGTGTGTGAGTGTGTGTGAGTGTGTGTGTATGTGTATGTGTGAGTGTGTGTGCGTGTGTGTGAGTGTGTGTGAGAGTATGTGTGTGTGAGTGTGTGTGTGAGTGTGTGTGTATGTGTGTGTATGAGTGTGTGTGTGAGTGTGAGTGTGAGTGTGTATGTGTGTGTGCTTCATTCACAAGTCTAGAGCATTTTGGTGATTGTCGAGAAGGGGTGGGGGTGAGTTTAGAGCAGATTCACTATTTTACTTCATCAGGAGTCTCTTACACAACCCCAACAAACAACACAAAAGAGGGTTTCCATTTATCAGTGAGTGCATATCATGTGTGTTCTTTTGTGATTGGGTTACCTCACTCAGGATAATACCCTCCAGATCCATCCATTTGTCTAAGAATTTCATAAATTCATTTTTTAATAGCTGTGCAGTGCTCCGTTGTGTAAATGTACCACATTTTCTGTATCTATTCCTCTGTTGAGGGACATCTGGGTTCTTTCCAGTTTCTGGCTATGATAAATAAGGCTGCTATGAACACAGTGGAGTATGTGTCCTTGTTACATGTTGGAGCATCTTCTGGGTATATGTCCAGGAGTGGTATTGCTGGGTCCTCAGGTAGTACTATGTCCAGTTTTCTGAGGAACTGCCAAACTGATTTCCAGAGTGGTTGTACCAGCTTGCAATCCCACCAGCAAAGGAGGAGTGTTTCTCTTTCTCCACATCCTTACCAGCATCTGCTGTCACCTGAGTTTTTGATCTTAGCCATTCTGACTGGTGTGATGTGGAGTTTCAGGGTTGTTTTGATTTGCATTTCCCTGATGACTAAGGATGTTGACTTTTTTAGGTGCTTCTTAGTCATTCAGTATTCCTCAGTTGAAGCTCAGAATACCCAAGATGCAATTCACAAACCACATGAAACTCATGAAGAAGGAAGACCAAAGTGTGGATAATTGGATCCTTCTTAGAAGGGGGAACAAAACACCCATGGAAGGAGTTACAAAGTTCGGAGCAGAGACTGAAGGAATGACCATCCAGAGAATTCCCTATCTGGGTATCCATCCCATACACAATCACCAAACCCAGACATTATTGTGGATGCCAACAAGTGCTTGCTGACAAGAGCCTGATATAGCTGTCTGCTGAGGGGCTCTGCCAGTGCCTGAAAAATACAGAAGTAGATGCTCACAGCCACCCAAGGGACTAAGCACAGGGTACCTAATGAAGGAGTTAGAGAAATGACCCAAGGAGTTGAGGAGGTTTGCAGCCCCATAGGAGGAACAATATGAACTAACCAGTACCTTCAGAGCTCCCACGGACTAATCCACCAACCAAAGAGTACACAGGTGGGACTCGCGGCTCCAGCTGCATATGTAGCAAAGGATGGCCTAGTTGGACATCAATGGGAGAAGAGGCCCTTGGTCCTGTGAAGACTCTATGCCCCAGTGTAGGGGATTGCCAGGGCCAGGAAGCAGGAGTGGGTGTGTTGGTAAGTAGGAGGAGGAAGGAGTAGATAGGGGAAGGGAATTTTTAGAGGGAAAACCAGGAAAGGGGATAACATTTGAAATGTAAATAAAGAAAATATCCAATAAAGTCCAAAAAAAAAAAAAAAAAAAAAAAGAGGGTTTCCCATGTCTGGTATTGGAGTTTTTAATAGGTTGTCTATGGTTCATAGTCAGCCCAGAGGAGAAAATTTTGTTTAAAGTATTTATGTATAATTTATACACAGATTGTGTGTACTGTAGCATTTAGTGTTTCAGAATTCATCAGTGTTATTTTACCCTTCCTCTTTCCTCTGTAGTTACCTCCTTCACCCCCTCCCCCCCTCAAAAAAAAAAAAAAAAAAAAAAAAAAAAAGCCCGCTGTTACCACTCTCATTCCTGGCATGAACCTGGGAGAATGGAGCTTAAAATTGAGGCAGACTAAAGTCTCATGCAATAACCAAGTTTATTCAGAACATCAGACAATTTATACTCTGAGGGTGTTCTTGAGGGTTAGGCAAAGTCTTATGCACAAAGGTCATGTGAGTTCAGGGTGCATACAATCACCAGGCCTACACATGCTTGGAAATATTATCTAAATAATAGTAGTAAAATGATGGGTAATCTGAAATAAACCCACTTCTATTCACTATACCTGGATGGGCGATGGAAGTACATCCCAAGAAACCAGGTTAAGGAGAAACGGAATTTACAGTCGTTTGTCTCATTTGTCTTGTTGCCTTGGGGTTATCTTACAAGTTCTCATAATCTCTCAGACAACTTCATTCATGGATATGTTCTGACACTTCCCCCTTCTCCCATTGTCCCAACCAGCTCACTTCTATCCTGTTATTGACCCTTGCCCACTACTGCTCTGCTGAAACCATACCCTGGCAACGGTCCCTTTTACTTTCTTAGTTTCTGCAGCTACAAACATCGTATTATGGTGTTCAAACCCACTGGAAAAGAGCAAAGACTTAGATTTATTTCAACTTTAGTTTTCTTTTTCTTCCTGAGACATAGTAATAAAAAGAGCATCTCAACCCTTCTCCGTAGTGACAAGCCAGTTTTATAGAAAGTGTGGCAGCTGTTAATACCTCATGGCCCATTTTCCTATTCTTATCTCACCTGCAGGTCCCTGGGCCTCCCAGGCATTTCAAGGCCAAAGGTTAACAGCCTTAAGGGATGCTTGGTTCCATAGTAAGTCTCTTTAACCATCGCAGGACCTGTGTAAATTATCATTTAGGTCTGAGCACTCTAATGACTGAGGAAGAATAGTTCATAGAGCAGAAAAAATAAACCTATTTCAGGTAAGGGCTGACTGTCATGTCCCCACAACTGACAGGGACTTCTTTACCTGCTGAGAATCAGTACTGATGCAGTCAAATAATTTGGTTCCTCTGGAGGAATGGCCTTGTGTAGTATTTTACAAAATCAAAACTTACATTGCAATCACGGCTGTTCTCAACTCTCAAACTGCTGCCTTAGCCTATACCAGGTGTGATACAATTATGTTTTGACTTTAGAAATTCTATCCAGCTTGGTCTCCTCCCAAGATGATGTTGAGAGAGGATGATCACAAGGAAAGAGCTAACTCAAAACTCTGTCTCTCTCTATTTCTCTCTCTATTTCTCTCTCTATTTCTCTCTCTATTTCTCTCTCTCTCTCTCTCTCTCTCTCTCTCTNTATATATATATATATATATATATATATATATATATATATATATATATATATATATATATATATATATCCAAAATGAGAACATGTTTGGAGATAAGCCTCCAGCAGGCACTCTACCTTTAAGTATAATTACTAACTTGTGAAAGCATTTGGAAAAATGGGGGAGAAACATTTACTATCTTTAAACTGCTTTATCTCGTGAGTTCCACAAAGTACTAGCCACTGCAAAAGTAAACAAACAAGCACAACCACAAACAGACTGTCTGCTTCTTTAATTAAAATGTGAAATGCCTGTTTAAATAAAGGTAAGATTGATAATTCATAACAAAAGAGCTATTCAGCAAACTTGAGAGCTAAATTAGAGTCAAAATTAAAAACATATTTAAAATAATTTTTAGTGTGGTTATGAAAACTAAAGATAAATTCTAAAATTACTTCTCATCTCTTTCTCTGACCTTGCTTGTCCGTGTCAGACTTGAGTTCCGTCTTTTTTTAGTTGTGCCACTGCTTTGTCAATGTTGCTCATCTTCTCAAACAATCAGCTCATAAATTCCTTTATTCTTTGTATTGCTCTTTTTTTTTCTATTTCTTTGATTTCTACTCTGATTTTTATTATTTCTTGCCACTGACTCAGTTTGGTTCATTGCTGGCTATCATTTTTAAATCTGTTCCGTTTTCTTTCAATTATAGCTGATTGTTTTGATGAGTATTAGCTGAGGCTGACTCTCTGTGCTGGCTGGTTTTGTGTGCCAACTTGACCCAGGCTGGAGTTACCACTGAGAAAGGAGCTTCAGTTGGGGAAATGCCTCCATGAGATCCAGCTGTGGGACATTTTCTCAATTAGTGATCAAGGAAGAGGGGCTCTTGTGGGTGATGCCATCTCTGGGCTGGTAGTCTTGGGTTCTATATGAAGGCAAGCTGAGTAAGCCAGGGGAAGCAAGCCAGTAACATCCCTCCATGGCCTCTGCATCAGCTCCTGCTTCTTGACCTGCTTGAGTTCCAGTCATGACTTCCTTTGGTGATGAAAAGCAGTGTGAAATTGAAAGTTGAATAAACCCTTTCCTCCCCAACTTGCTTCTGGGTCATGATGTTTTGTCCAGGAATAGAATCCCTGACTAAGACACCATCATTGTCTTTTAAGACTGCCAATGCATTTTTCCAGACTCTTCTGGATTTCCAAGTTTCCATTCTGCTATAATTCCGAAAGCTTTCTTTTATATATGACTTGAATTTTTCTCTTCTCTTAAAGCTTTTCAATATACTCTTTTTATTATGTATTCTTAGTGTTTTAGTTATGATTTGCCATGGGTATTTTCTTGTCTGGTCTTGTCTATTTGGCATTCTGTGTAGTTCCTGTATTTGTATTACTGTGTCTTTCTTTAGTTTTAGGAAGTTTTCTTCTGTGATCTTGTTGAAGATCTTCTCTGCTCTATGTAGTTTGCCTACATTCTTCTTTCTCATCTATACCTATAATTCATGTAATTATTTTTTATGGTATCCCACATTTTCTGAATATTCTTGCCTTATGTTTTAAAATTATTTTCATATCCCATGCTTACTTGTTCTTGATCCTCTACATTTATCTCTGAGCCCTGCTAGTCCATCTTCTACTTGGTTCACTTGGATGAAAGGCTTTCCTCTGAGTTTTCTAGTTAAGTTACTAGGTTTTTCATTTCCATTTCATCTCCAGTTGGGTCCTTGACAAATTTACCTCTTTATTGAATTCCATTTATGAGCCCTACCTTGTCTTCTGCATTCCCATCAGTCTTATGTAAAGCTGTTTTTTTTTTTTTTTCTGCGGTGGGTATCACTCAGATATTTATTCCCCTTTATTTCTTTCAATTTTCTTTAAATTCTGTGAAATATTTAATGAAGCTTAATATTGTCCCTTTAAATTCTGTGTCTCTGTTCATCTAGGTGGTTCACGTTGGCAAACACTTCTGCAGGACTGTGGGTTTTGGAGAGAAGATATTAGCTTGATCATGTTGGTATTTTGAAATCTAGGAACATAGACTTCTTCTGATACCTCTGAGTCTTATGTGGACAGATCAGGATGGGAAAGAAGAGGTTGCACTGGTGGGTTGGAGTCGGAGAGTGGTTCTGATGCTTTGAACAGGAAAGCCTGGTCTCCAATTGTTTTCTTTCTTTCTTTCTTTCTTTCTTTCTTTCTTTCTTTCTTTCTTTCTTTCTTTCTTTCTTTCTTTCTTTCTTTCTTTCTTTCTTTCTTTCTTTC
>NC_034604.1:26194118-26212213 GCF_900095145.1 Mus pahari | reverse complement strand
GAGAGAGAGAGAGAGAGAGAGAGAGAGAGAGAGAGAGAGAGAGAGAGATTCTCCTGCGGATCCAAGAGAACCTGGGAGCATGGCTGGTAGCATGGGCTGCCCTGGAACATTAAAGGAGCGTAGTAAAAACTACACACTAAGGATGGTCTTAGAAGTTGAATACGGTACATGTAGGGGCAGAATAAAGTCAGATGGACAGAGAAAACTGCTGGCGTACAAGATGAGCTTCATGACCCATTCGTGGAACCTGAGGTTAAATCTTCGTGGAAGGGTTTGCTATGGAATCAGAGGAGCCTGCGTGTTTGGAGACAAGTAGCAATCAGGGGAAGACTAGCCTTGACAAGCATTTGTAGCACAAGCTGGGGAAGACAAACTAAGTTGGAAGTCTGGTTTGGGACCCAGGCTAGAACTGGCAGGTTAGGGAGAAGCACGGATGGAAGGGCCAAAGAGATTCAGTGGATTAGATGCCAGAGGAGTAGGGAGCTCTGGCTGGGTAGAATGTTTGGGTTTAGAGACAGAGGAGAGATCTGTAGGTAGTGGCTGGTAGAATAGGTCTTGGCAGTAGATGCTGGCTGTGGCTGTGCAGGAGAGCTCACACTAGGCTGGGGCATTGAATGTGTGACACAGGCTAGACCTGGCAGGTTGAGGATACGGATTGAATGTGGCAGGGAGAATAACTGAGATAGATCTGGAGAAGGAGGGAGAAAGTCTTAATGTATAGTTTTATTTTTTTTAAAAAATATATAATGGATAGTGCTTTGTAAATATTATTGGGCACATATTATATCCCAAGAAGTATTGAATCTTTAAATGATTAGTACATAGTATAATCAAGTTATGGACTTTAAACAAATGTTTAATCTAATCTGCATATTAGGTTTCATACAGAAATAACAGAATGTATGACTGTTCAGGGGCAATTTCACTTAGCTTCCCATTGGACAAGGTGAAATGTGAAGTTATACCCTGCTAATGTCAATAACTTCATCCAAGTGTTCATTTAATGCATTTTCAGTTGTCAATCACAACCTTCTCCATAGATGTAAGGATTATTGGTTTTGGCAATCACTAAGTTAATCTAGAATGAGCAGATTTACAAAAAAAATAGAATAGCCTCTTGTATTTGAATTTCAAAGGGTCATGATATTTATGATATTTATAAACTAAAAAAATTCTCTCCCTGAAATTCAATTGGATTGAATAATAAATTGGATGCCCTGCATTTCATCTGGAGGCAGTTCCCTATGGCTTCCTCCAATTATATCTCTTCTTTTCCAAAAAGATTGCATCATGTGAATTGATGTCTACGTTAAAGGCTTGATTCTGCATTGACTCTGATATAGCATGAATAAGTTCTTTGGTGATGTCTATTTGTGGTTCTAAATGCCTCTTGGATGCCAGTGTCTATTTCTTTCTCTAGGTGTTAGAGATTTGTGCTATAACTTAATTGATAAAATTATCTCTAGCCTTAAACTTTATCATAGATTCTATTATTTGATTTCTGAAGAGTTTGTTCTCTTGTATGAGTTATAGAGTTCTTAGGAGTTTCACTAATGCTTTATTTTACACGTGTGTATGTGTGCGCGCGTAACACACACACACACACACACACGTGAATTATTTTATTGTCTCAACATTGTCCTTCATTCATGTAATTTGTTCTTCTTGTTGGTCTTGTCTGTTGACCAAAATTTATGCTGCATTATTTGTTGATTAATAGGATCGACTGACTAATAACATTTCCAGCATTTATTTTAGGGTCTTAATTTTTTGAGGCTTTTCTTTGTGTCTTTTAATTTCTCCTACAAGTTGTTAAACCTTGATTTTCCTGTTTTTCTTATCCAGGTTCTGAGTTGATTCTCTTATGCTATGAACTGCCTACTCCCATGTTCTGTGTATCAAGTGACAGTTTTTAAAATTATGACTCTGAATTTTTTTGTCTTCCATTTTAGCTGCCCCTTTATTACTGGTTTCTAGTATCTAAGAGCTATGTGCCTATAAAGAATCAAAGTAGCTTGCTTGTTCATATTTCTTATACTTCTTTATAATATTTTGTGTACCTTGTGGGATAAATGTGTTTTGCAGTTTTTATTTTTCCCTACCCTTTTTATTTTATTTTAAAAAGATTTTCTAGTGAATTGTCTTCACTTGGATTTGTATTCTTCACTAAGATTTAAGGGGTAAACTCTCGGCAGAAACAGACCCCATGCTCTGGCAGCAGTACTGGTATTTGCTTGCCTTTCTTATATCTGTGATAAGGTTCAGAGACAATGACACTGGAGTGCTAATTGGCAAAAACATAGAATATTGTTTATCTGAATAAAAACTTTTGATAGTAGGTTAAAGAGGAGATAACTTAAAGTAGGAAATGAATGATGTATAAATGAAAGGGAAAATATATAAGTTAATCAGTGAGAAAAATTATGTAACAATATTATAAAGTAGATGCAGGTAAAGACAAGTTAACAACAACTATGAATACCTACTAGGATAAATAAAAATGAAAATGAAACTATTACTTAATTAAAGTAGAAATGAACTGAAGCTTAAAAATCCTCCAGTAGACATCAAATAAAACAAAGCACAAAACTTTATCACATTCAAAAGTCAGGGAATTAAAGAAATGTTGTTTCCATGTGACTCTCTTCTGGTTTAATATGTGCTATGCAGACAAGTAAACGCTGATTTATCCAGTTTGAATTTCCAAGGACATGGAAATAATCAATGCTTTGGTCTATTCAATCAATGCTGCTAACAGTGTAACTCAGCCTGGCTAGAGAGAGGACAGTCCATGTTGTCACTGGAAGATTTAAAACCAAGGACCTCTTTGCTGCTCATAGTCTTCTTTGCATTTGTCTTTTCCACATATCAGCCTTACTTCTTACTACAGATATGTAGTATTTCTTCATATTGTAGATACAAGGCTGCTGAAAGCACAAAAAAAGAAAGGAAGGAAGGAAGACAGAATTCTACTTACGAATACTATGATGTTGTCAGTTTAGGAGTGCTTATTAGAACATCTTAAAATCATTTGCACTAACATTTTGGGTGTCCATCATTCTGCTAGGCAGCTGTAGTTGGGAGTAACATTATGATTAATTATATAAGAGAAACAGAACACTTCTAGCAGAGCTCCCATAGGAAGGAGTTTCCAGAGAAGTACTGCTGCTCATAGAAACCAGGAGAAATACAGGTCAGTGAACAACAGGCAATCACTGCAGGGACCTGACGAGTATTAAATTAGCATGAGGCACAGAATTAATTAAACCACAGTGAACATCACTTATAACTGAGCACCTTATGGAAGCTTAGAAAAAAAAAAGCTCTTTTGAGAAAATATCATTTAACTAGAAGCATAGAAAGAAACGGGAGAAAGATTGTTCCTACAAAAGGAACAATCCTTGAAGAGGCCTTAAGGTAGGAACATGCAAAACCCTGATAGAAAGGTCATTATGGATTAAGAGTACGTCAATGTGAAGTTTCAATGGCAAATTCCAAATCATGCCCGTAGGTAATCATCTCCAAGTACAATGGGTACTTATTTTAAATGTGAGAGAACTCTAGTGGCTATTTTTACAACATAGTTTATAGGTAAGTATTTGTGCGACAATGGTGGAATAATTGGTGCGATAATAGTGGAAGATATAAATGGATATAGAAAAGCTAACTTCAGCAAATGGGAGGTGAGTTTCAGGAAGAAGAGCTTGGAAGGAAAGGAGTTACTCCTGTAATAGGTAGAGATCACCCTTGATCTGGTTATTAACACACATTACTTTTTAAGCAAAGTCAAAAAGAAAAATCAATAAATGTCATGAGATACCTTCCTATATTTTTAAATTATTTTATTAGATATTTTCTTCATTTGCATTTCAAATGCTATCCCAAATGTCCCCTATACCCTCCTCCCACCCTCCTTCCCTACCGACCCACTCCCACTTCTTGGCCCTGGCGTTCCCCTCTATGGGGCATATAAAGTTTGCAAGACCATGGGGCCTCTCTTCCCAATGACAGTTCAACACGCCATCTTCTGCTACATATGCAGATAGAGACATGAGCTCTGGGGGTACTGGTTAGTTCATATTGTTGTTCCACCTATAGGGTTGTAGACACCTTCTGCTCCTTGGGTACTTTCTCTAGCTCCTCCATTGGGGACCGTGTGTTCCATCCAATAGCTGACTGTGTGCATCCACTTCTGTGTTTGTCAGGTACCGGCATAGCCTCACAAAAGGCCACTATATCTGGGTCCCTTCAGCAGAATCTTTCTGGCATGTGCAATATTATGATAGAAAAGACAGTATATCTACAACATATATGTATGTATGGGAAAAGCAATATACTAAGGCTCTGTTACTATCTATTATTTCAGGAATTACTTAAAATTTTGGGAAATGTCCCTCACAAGCAGGGCGAGGTAGTGTGTGCTTTGGTTAGGATGGACCATGACAATGACCCAGTGTCTTAAGATGTAGGAAGATCTGCCATGCCTTACATAATCATCCAAAGAAGGTGTTCTTGTCAAGAAGGCATCTATTTACCATGACTCAGACACACAGGGGAAGCAGTAATACCAGCTTCATGAATGCACCTGTGCAGGTTATCTCAATAGGAAGAAAGAAAAGAGTATAAAAAGACATCTCCTAGTGTGAGTCTAGGTGTGAATTGGCTTCTATATCAATGTTCAGTCCAAAAGTGTCCAGGAATTGTGATCAAATAAGACAGCTGGGTTTCAGACTGGTTTTCTGATTATTAAAGAAGAATCTGAGATTTAGTGTGGATCCCTTTCCATTGTGTATTATGAAGACTACTGACAATTAGGAGAATGTGACTCAGTAGAAAGTCAAGATGATCCCCTTGTCCTAGATTCCATTTACAGATCTCGTTGAACTTGGTCACCAGACCAAGATGAGTGGCAGCAATGAGGGAGACATTCTTCCAGATAATGCTGTCCATAGCAGCTCTATGATCTTTAGTGTTGTCAAGGCAATACTTGGCACATAGGGCTGTGGTAGAAATATGGTGATATGAGCTACCTAAGAATATTGGTGGACATGCCTTCGCTGGGAGCACAAGAAGAAAACTTGATAATTTTTTAAAATTTTCACTCATCCATATCTCTTGCACAGTCAATTTTCATTTTCTACTGGAGGTAGGGTTAGAGCCTTGAGCAGCATAAATGTGTTCTCTCAATCAATCCCATACCAAACTAAAATATTTGTATTCATTTGAAGATTTGGTAAAATTGAGAGTTCAACTCACTGTTACACAAAAACTTGTGGACATTCTTGCCATGTGGGTTTGAGGTATAGACTCATTTTAGTTTACCCAATAATGGAAGACTCAAAGTGGAAACCTCTGAAATCATATCCTGCCTTTCTTTGATGGAAAACTAGACTTTTATTAGTAAACTTCTCAACAGGAAGGAAAATGTATGGTGAGATGGGAAGGTAAAGTGTGACAGAAATTGTCTGTGTGGTAAAGTTCCTCAGCCAGGAAAATTAAAGGGGAGGGGAATAGAAGACATTTGTTAGCAGGTCTCTTTGTCAAGGTTCTTCAAACAAACAAACAAACAAACAAACAAACAACACACACCAAATACCTATGGAAATGTAAACATAAAGGGAATCAATATTCCATAATGTGTTGAAAGAATCATTTGTTTAAAATAGGTTTTAAAAATGAAAAAAATAACCCTACAAAACCTCACTCTTCGGTAAGATTCTTCATTATTTAAGTGCTACTGGTTTAAATATCAATCAAACCTAAAACCATGCCACAGTGATGTCTAGAATGATGTTTGGTCATCACAGTCTCATTGCCATATGTAACTATCCATGACAGGAGAGATGCTTCTAAAGATATGGAAACCAAAATATCCAACCTTAGTTACTTAGTATCTGGGAATATAGGTCATCGTATTAGTTAGGATATTTTCCTTGACAAAGAGAGAGAGAGAGAGAGAGAGAGAGAGAGAGAGAGAGAGAGAGAGAGAGAGAGAGAGAGAGAATTGAGAGAATGAGGCAGAGTTTTCAGAGTTTTTCTCTTTTGGCCTTTGTGTAAGTTTCTCAAGAGTAATCTAGATGGATAATCATATAGACAAGTATAATTGAAATAATAGTAATCAAAGAAAAAGAGGCCTTCAGTTTGAGAGAAAATGAGAGGGGAGAAGAAGGCTTAGAGGAAAGAAAGGAAAGAGGTAAGAAGATGCAATTATATTTTAATTAGAACCTAGTTTTCAAAAACTAAGCATGAAAAAAGTTCCATTCATGAATATTAAAATGACAGTCTTCTACTGATTTTGTCATAAATCTTTCCTAAATAAATAAAATCTCCATCTTCTTATGGGAGAGAAGGTTAATATCTGATATTAAATATTAAACTTTCATGTCTAAATGAAGCCAGTAAGAACTAGGTTACCAGCGCCATAAACATACTTAAATGCAAACAATGTGATAAATGTTTTGTAACTTGTATTTTTACAAGAGTGCTCTAAACAGATTTTCTGATTAACTGCATGGAAATTGGCATCCTGTAAAATCACCTGATGAGCCTAATAGTAACAGAATATACTACGTTCTGAATGAGGTATGGCTAAACTTATGCTAAGCAACAAAGACACACAGTAAATTTGCTTTAAATGAAGAAAGTTTATGAAATAATTAAAAACTTTTTTTGGTAGAAAAATGGTAATTTCAATGTCATTTTACAGAACTCACCCTTTCCTTTGCTTCTGGGGTTAAAATTGTATAGACATATTTAATCAGTAGACATTTTGAAAATCTAAAATATATAGACCCTCAATATATAGGATAAAATCTCATTTGTAAACATAACTATGCACAGCCTTAGGTTATGAAAATGGTCTATAAGACAGCAATATTTTTTGTTCATTAGTCCAGTTAAACATTCTCCATCTCATGATGGAGAAAGCAGGGGCTCACAAACCTTAACCCCTGATAGCTGTGTAAGGAAGGAAAGTTAGTGTTATTTGGGGGCAGGACTCACAGTAGGTCAACCATCCAACAGTGGATGGACCCGTGCTCATGAGTGTTTGAACATCACTAATGGGTCAATAGTTTAAAAATAATGTATGAAGTTGAATATGGGAACAAGAGTCTGGAGGGTTTGTCTGAGAGAGGTAGAGGGGGGAGTGAGAGGTGAATATGATCAAAACTGCAAAGATGTGAAATTCTTAAAGAATTACTCCAAATATTATATTTACTTATTTAATAAGTATTCCATATGTGCAAATAAATGTGTTTTGGTCCCATTTATCCATCAAGTCCTCCACTATTGCTCCAATCACTCTTCACTCCTCTAAAATTTCACGTGCTTTTTAAAAAGGAAAACTCATTGAGTCCACTTAGACAATAGTACTAAATACTGCCTAAATACCCTGAAGGAAACAATCCTTACACCGCTTTGGGCACTTTTTGTTTGATGGCCTGTAGTGTTGTGGAGAGGCTCTGATTCCCTGGAAAGTTACCACATAGCACTCCCATAGCAGTCAGAGCACCATTTCATTGGTGGACATTTCTTTCTAGAGCGGTTATTATTGTAGCTTGAAGGGTTTATAATTAGGTAGGACTGTTGATGACTTGTTTTTCCTGGGAGAATGCCATGAAACTCCTAGAACTGTTAGAACTAAAGTCTTACCATCCAGTGCTTGTGGTGTTTGAGAGTGTCAATAGGACCATACTAAATAAATGTGTGGGCGTGAATGTAGGGCTATATACTATCGCTTCGATAGCCTCTCTAGGGCCATTCTCTCTAAAGAAAACAGCCCTATCTCCTTCATCAACCAGCAATTGCAAATAACTTCTCAGGTCGGTGTTGGATTTCACGCTACACTTTCCTTTCATGCTGGTATTTTGACTCCCCCCATCTTCTATAGTTCTATGCATGCAGTCACATATGTTGTGAGTTCATGTGCTCATTAGCTCTGTCACGTCTGTCAGATGCTTTTTTGGTGCAATCTTCCTGTGATGGCTATTCTTGGTTGTCAACTTGACTACATCCATAGTAAATTATGATTCAGAAATGGAAAGGTTTTTGTTGTTGTTGTTTTGTTTTGTTTTTTTGGTGGGTTAGAGTTGGTTTGAATTAGATGAATTGATGAATCTACTTCTAGACTAATCCTTTGAGGTAGAAAGACACATGCCTCTAATTCAGATCTTGAATCAGGAAGGCACACATTTAATCTAGACCATATCATCTGTTGAAGGTCTGCATAAGGACATAGAGGAAGAAAGTTTATGTTCTCTGTCTGCTTGTCTTTGCCTTATTAGAACATCCATTCCTTCACTGATACTAGAGCCTACTTTGTTATTCCAGCACATACCAAAAATTAGCTGAGAAGTGCAGCCTCCTGGGCTGAGCTGCTGCTCCTACATATTCTTTAAGTTCTGTTACTTTAGATTCTTTAAGTCCTGTTACTGACTAATAGACTTCCTGTATTGCTGGCTCTTACTGTTAGAGTTGATCATTCCATATTCCTCTCTCCAAGTTTATTAGTTATACATCTGTGTATCAATATCTGCAAAAATAAATATTCCTCATAGGGTTTGAGAGATGTACTAATCTATGACTATAAACATTAAGGGTTATTTTGTTATTGTGTCCATTTAGCATATTAATAATATTAAGGATTTCCCCCTCCCCCCAGAACCTGTGATCTAGCCAGTCATAATTTCGGGGCCAGTTATTGGTATCAAGCATATACAATATATTTATATCCAGAATACTGCTCTCCCTCTCTCACAGAGTCCATTGTCCATTCTCTCTCTTATTCTTCTTTGGGAGGGTGTCCTTGCTGGGCATCTTCCTACACTGGCACAGCAAGACTTTGCAGGATTATGTGCATCCTCCCGCACCGAGGCCAGACAAGACAGCCATGGAGACTGAGCTGAATGTCTACTACAAATGTACTGGGTGGCGTGTTCCAGACAGTGTATGTTCCTTGCTTAGTGGCTCAGTCTCTGAGAGCTCCCGGGATTCTGGTTAGTTGACTCTGTTGGTCTTCCTGTGGGGTTCCCTTCCCCTACAGGGCTTTGTATATGAAGTTCTTTAAAGGAAACTTCTACAGTAGTAGGTTTCCCTGTGTCTTCTTCAAAGTTTTTTTTTTTTTTTTTTTTTTTTAATGTTAGCTATTACTCCCCTTTCTACAATGTCCTCCCAGTCCTCACCCCATTTAACTCTTCCTGTTCTATTCTTCCCATTTCTACTTCATATTATCTGCACTCTATCAACTTCTCTTGGAAATAACTTTGTTTGATGAAGATACAAGTTTTGTTGACAAACAAAACATCTGAAGACAGTGCTTCCAGGAAGTGTGGCTGTCAGGCTAGGACAGGTGTTTCAGACTCTGTATAGGTTTTATTCTCCTAAAAGTAATCACTAATACATCTGAAACTATAAAATCTAAGTAGAATTGATGAAATGCAGGAATGATTCTGTCTTTTGTTTTCTCAAGAGTAATGTGTTTCTTAGCCTGTTGGCACCCGTCCTGTGCCCAGCTCATATATCACACATAATATATTTCCTAAATCATCGTATCATGGTTGGTGATAAATACCAATGTGCATGGGATTTTCACAAAGATCGTTGCCACTGGTCACTTTGTTATAAGCAAGGGTCATAGAATTAAAATCACCAATGCTCCCAAGTTCATGTGATAGGATACTGGAACATACACACAGGATTTTTATAACATCATTTCCTGTGGTTTTAATAGTGTTCTCTTACATCTGAAGAGAGATTTAATTTCATTGTTGCTCTGCCACACTTACAGCCTTGTTCCTAATATCGTCATCTATGAATATGTGCACACACAAGCACATCAACAAATCTATTTTTAAAAATTTTATCCTTTGACTTGTTAGTGTATTAGGTGTGGTAATACCTGTGCTCATTTCTTAGTTTTCTGTATTATTCTATAGGAAATATTGAAGGAGATAGTTTTAAGTCCCAAAATTGTGTTATCCCTTTCACTTCTTGATTCTCTGAGAAAACAGCACTAAAGTACCCTTGCAAATATTAATCTTTAGGAGGAATAGCTCTAAATCTTATCTGCAGTCATTCCATCCTGAAGTCCTTGTAGAACACCACATACTCTTTATCAGATTTTTTTTTCACTTGTGCCCTTAAAAATGTGCTACTCTGCAAGTTAGCGAAATGATAACCGATAACTTCAGCAACCAGATCTCCTACCTTCAAGAGGCACAAAAATCTTAAGGGTCATGTTCAGATAAATGTTCCCCCTTATGTATAAAGAGCACAGCTAGAGTAAATAATGTAAAAACTTCATCAAGGACATTGAAACCTAGATGAGCTCTTAAACACCCACCCTAATGAATAAAAACTAAAGGTCTAGGCAAGTAAGACAAAGTAAAATCTGTGACCAACACTTGCAAGAAGTAGGGCACACTGTTATTTAAGGGTCCTGTACACTATGCCTTGATACCTGGTTTTTAATGAGAAAATGTTTTAAAGTGTTCAAACTTCTGCAACTTTAAGGTGAAGTATAATTTACCACCTTTCACAGTATCTCAGAATATATGTATTTCTTAAATGTCACCTTATTGCCAACTAGTTTCTGAATTATTATTGAAGATTGATTTTGCCCACAAGTTTAGATCTAACAGGCAATGTAAGATACCTTTTATTCGCCAACTGTAGCTGTCACCTTGAAGGCTTATTGATGAATAAACTCACACTTTTTAGTCCTCTCTGAACTCTTACTGGCTGGTTCAAATCAGCTGTTCTGGATAAAACTCCTCTCCAAGCTGACTGATTCAATCTGGCTTCTCTCAGCTTTTCACTGAAGTGTTCTCCTTGGCCTCAAACCAACTCTGGCCATTTGTTCTAATCTTCTGACTCCTTCTTCTTCTCTGACTTTAACTGCCTATGCTGACCTGCACTGCAGAAACTAAACAAACTGAATGGAACTCATGACCAAACTCAACTGCATTCAACTGAACTTGCATGACCTGCACTGAATTGAACTCAAATGAACTCTATCACATTACCTGAACTCAGCTTATCAGCACTTACTCGTAGTCATATTGAAACCAAAGGAAACCTAATCAATACTGGTCTTGCTATAAATATTCTAATGGTAAATAAATTTAATTTTAATGTATGCATAAATAGTGCCTTTTTTTCTACCATGCAAGCAAAATTGAATGTTTATGTTTATGATGGGAGGATAAAAACTCATCATAAAGAAATTTTGCATCTATTCCAGCTCACGTACACAATTCACTTGTAATATAGTAGTCAAGTCTGATATGAAAAACAAACAAACAAACAAACAAAGTGACTATTCCTATAGACACCACCATTACTGTAGGTGCTATATACACTGGTAAGAGATGCTTTGTTTGCAAAAAAAGGAAGTCTTATATTTTTGTCCTTGTTTTCATGTAAATAACGGTTTTTTTTGTCATGAACGTTACAATCACACATTATTGTGAACAGCCAAAAAGGCCATGATATCAACCTTGCATGAAGCATAGCTTTTCTCTCAGATTGTGGTACTGTAAGGATATCATATCATACACAATCGCTTCGAATCTAAGTTCCCTGAAAAGTTTCTCATAGGCAAATCTGCACCAACTCTTGATCTTGACCTTTGGACCTAAATTCAGTCAGTTATCAAACTTGCAAAGTGGAATATGTGGAAGACATGGAAGCACTGGTCTATTGCTCAGTGAACATCTCAGGCTAAAAAACCAATCTGACCAATATTTCAATTTCCAGGGAGAATTCTTTATGAGCTTTTGGACAGGTTTGCCTTTCATTGCAGGATTTGAATAGCTTCTGTGGTAGGGGAGATGCTGCCAGCAGATGATAATTCTGAATTTCACCTCATCATTAATGCTGTGGACCTCCAGGGAAGTCACTGTGCCTTTGACGAAGGTTGAAACATTTTATAACCTTAATAAAGGCTCATAGCCTCAGGAATAGCAAGTGTGAGCAAGTGTGGGGAACTGATTTAATAAAAATATAACTAAATTTCCACTTTACACTATATCAGCTCAAGAATTCCAAATGAAAATCAACACATGAACAGTACAATAACGCCCCTCAAACTTCACAGCAATTAAAATATACATTTACATACGTGATGTTATTTAAAGGAAATGAAAAAATATTTTTCTCTTTTAGGACAAATTTTTTGTAATTCTTATATTTGTTTAATATTTTATGTGATGAGTATATAGAGACTAATAGATGTGAATTGCAAATCATAATCATGATACTTATTATAATTTTGTTCCCATATGGAATTTGGTTTGCTCTGTTTTGAAATACAAAAGGAGCATAGAATCATAAGCAAAATGGTTAAAAATCCATTTCCATTTCCATCCCCAAAGGATGAGTCATCTGTCTTAAATGTTAATAATAAATCACAGGTTTGCAGAATTGTTATGGGGGAATTATCATAATTTATGTCTGAATATTTTTTTCCTTTTCTGAGGCTTCTTTTCCCTTCCATCAATTGTCATTTGCTGGCCATGGTTTTATTCTTGAGACCTGAGAAAGGAAACAAAGGCTGCCTTGCCTGTAGTGGGAGAGAATAGTATTTCATCTTTGTTGACCTTCACAGAAACCTTTAGAGGAAAGCATTATTATTCCTATTCACAGACTGTGGATCAGAAAGGTTAAATCATTTTGCAAGGTCACCGTCTTGATGAGTATCAGAGCTGATTTCTGCTGAGTTTTCTCAGTGTAATAAGCCACACTGTATATTACAGTAATAGACAGGAGCCCAAGAGTCTGGGAGAACTACCTTCACTAGGTCATTAGCAGGAGCGTTCATGGTGATCCCTTAGTGAACCAGGCAGTTGATCGGTGGGTTGTTCCTCAAAGCGAGTGCTGAGGAGAAAGGAGTGCTGTTGTGAGCTGGACATGGTAAGGTTATACTTTGAGTTGGAAACCCAAAATGAAAAGGTGAACAACCACCCTTATACCGTAGTATCTAGTAGAAAGCTTCTAGATTTTCAAAGTCAGAGAGAAGGAACATTCCAATCTAGGCAAACTAATTGGAGCTTCTTATCTAGAACCCTATCATGTTTTTCTTCATCAAATTCTGTTTTGTTTGCAAGTATTTACACATTCTGCTTTCCTTGACAATGGATATGCTTTGTGCTAGCCATTCAATTATCTTATTCTAAGCACCTATGCATAGCATGACATTAAAACATATTTGGGAAAGATGGAAGTGTGGAGCAAAGAAGGGAAGAAGCAAAGGATGGAAACAAGGTAGGAGAAAAAAGTGGGAAAGAGGGAAGAAGACTTTAAAATATATATGATGATATAAGAACCTGAGCTGGGAAGTGACTCTTATTAAAGCTATGATGAGCTACCTTAGAAGACTAATATTGATTTATTTATTTTAAAATTTTTATTGAAGATAGATTCTTCTCTCATGCAATATATCCCAATCACAACTATCCTAAAGGAGATAACCAAGACTCAGAAAGGTGAATATGAAATTTAATCACTTATATGTGGATATTATCTGTTAAGTAAATGATAACCAAGCTACATTCCACAGACCCAGAGAGATTAGGTAGAGAGGAGAGCCCTAAGAGAGATGCATGGACCTCCGTGGGAAGGGGAAATAGAATGAATTTTGAAGATGGATTGGAGGAAGGTTGGGAAAGGAGCAAGAGAGTTCAGGTGGGTGGGGAGGGATAGAGGGAGAGTACAGGGAGAGAGAGCTGGAATTGGGGGTCACTGGGGGAGTGAAGGAAATACAAACTTCCTGGGATCTAAGGGTGTCCTGAGTTAGGACTTCTAATAATGGGGAATATGAAGTTTGAGCTAGCCATCGTTTGTAGCTTTGCAAGCCTTTCAGTGGTAGGACTAGGTTGCTTTCAAAACAGATTTTAATTTAAAGGAATGGGCTTTGTTTTGAAAATGGCTCTCAAACTCTTGTGTTGAGAATTAGTGAAGCCTAGTAGGGAGGACTCCATCTTCCTTAATGGATGTGTGTTGTCATCTCAGAATGGCTCACCATACACACATACACAGAAGTTAACATAGATTTAAAGTAATCCTAAGATTTTGTTTCTTGGTGAAGAGTCATCTAAGGAGAGGAAATATAGTTGAAAGACTTAAAACAACACTCATGTCAGTGAGCTTGAGTTATACCATAGACCTTGCAGTGCTGAGAATGCTGTGGGATGATATGAAATAAATTGAAACAGGTGGAGACATTTCTCCTTGCTCTATGGAGCAGGGTAGGGAAAAATGACCATTCCTGAGGCTCCTAAGGGAGCCAGTAAAATAGCATGATGTTGGCTTAGGGGCTGATGTGGTAGTGGTGAGTGGGCTGTGGAGTGATAGGAGGCAGAACAAACTGAAGGAAAGGCTGGCAGTTTGCTAAGAGGTTTCATGATGGGGTTGTACAGCCAGATTCCCGAACTGTGATCAGGACACAAAAATAGGACTGAACACAGTGAGGACATTAAATAAGGTTCCAGTGGACCACACAAGCTGTACAGAGGAGGATCTTGAGTGAGAATTTACTTAAATGAGAAAGAAAAAGGTGATTACAAAGAATGACACAGAGGCGAGGAAGCAGATGAAAATGCACTAACCTCCATTTGAGGCTTACAGGACATAGAAGCTGTGTAAGGACTCCCAGTGTCTGGGAAAGACTGACTCTATCCACAACCCTGCTTTCCTTTCAAGCTGTGTCACTGGGACTCTGCAGAGTTTCTGGTCTTGGACATGTCCTATTGCTGATGAAAAGTCACTTGAGTGACCTGTGAGCAAAATAGCCACCACTGACCTCCAGTGAACTCCAAGACTGAGCCATTCTACAGGATGTAAAGTCTCAAAATGATGACTGTATTTTCCTCTGTTTTCTCTGCCATGTTCAACAGCTGATGATTTAAATACAATAAATGCAGTGTTTTTTCTCATCACACTTTAAAAGAGGTTGTACTATCCACCCTAGGTAAAACTGAAGACTGACTCTTGATACTGAGAAAAGGAGCTAAGTTTTCTGTCGCTCTGCAGGACCTCTGACATTAGTTCAAGGACAACTGGTAACTCCCCTATAAGCAGGCATTTAGGTAAGTATGATGCTGCTCTATGGAGCCCATGTGAATGTTCTTATTGATGAGGATAGATATAAACTATTTCAATATGAAAGCACACTTTGTTTTACGGCAGTATAATTAATAATACAGCCCAATCTAGACCAGTAGACAGATCTTCCTAGTCTATAACTTGGGGAAAATATAACAGATAAATAAAAAGGATGAAAGTGTGTAGTCTCTTGGTTCTAGTTTGTGAAAATAAGGTTTACAGCTGAAATGGATGAGAGAAAAACAGATTAAATGCAATATTTTTTTATATATATTGAAGGCATAGCTGAACAAAATGGAAGCTAACTTTTAAAGGGGCTGTGGGGAAAGCGGGAGAATGCAGCAAGGAGGCAAACCATGTCTACAGGGAATGGTGTTCTTGCCTCTGAATAAAGAAAATGGGGAGATGGAGGATTAGGTGAATGGTTATTGAATATTTCCTGTATTCCAAAGATATTTCTTTAACAAAAATATGATATTACCATATGCTTCCTCTTAAACAAAACCAAACAAACCAAACAGGCATCATTCCCCACAGCTTCTCCTAGGTGGGAGGATGTGTGTTATGCAGCAATGAAGCCAAACAGATCCAAGATTGGAAGTTCTGTATCCTTATTAAAAGGGAGCAATTATCCATCAGTGCTTATTCTCGTCAACCTGATTCCAATTTATAATGTGTCAAAGGAATTATAATGTTCACATTTTCTTCCTATACTGTGTGCAAATGGGCTTAAATATGTCCTGGCCACAATGCTTTACTCATTCCTAATCCCAATTTAAAGCTAAAAGTAGGTTTGGGGGAATTTAAAAGAAAGACCTATTATTGCCAGAGTCATTGTTTATATTTGTTGTTAAAGCTTACTGACAAAAATAGAAAACTTAATAAAGATCAGAATGAAACACTTATATAAAATAAGATTAATAGCCATCAAATAAATGACAAAGTGTTTAACTTTATGAAGAAACAGCACAGGCAAAATCAATGTCTTTATTTTTGTAGATATTAACAAATATCTTTTTAAAGGACTTTATCTAATTTTACATGAATCTTTTCTGAGATCCATAAGTTTTCATATATTAAACAAATAATAAATTGATTATAATTAGGACAATTTGTTAATAACATACTAAGATAACTAAAGTTTCTATTTTCTTTAATATTATATTTCAAGTTTAGAAATTTATTCAAATAAAGAAAACATTGGTTTATAAACTAATAAAATGTTTATTAAAGTATTAATCAGAATGAGATATTATAAACACCAGATATTAAAGAATAAGATTTTTAATAATAAATTATAGTTTTGATGTTACAATTAGTGACACTGGAACTATTTTAACATATTTAGAAGCAAGTAATTAGACTATCATTTCCATAGATGACAAGGTTCAAATTTAGAAAATAAAATACATAAATATCTATAAAATGTGAAAGGAACTTCACCAAAACATTGGCTTTGATAAAGAAAAGATAAGGAGGTGTTAAATCCTGTTCTCTGGGCACAGTTGTCACCTAGTTCAGCAGTGGTTATTTGAGTGAAACATAAATAAGCCATTAGGTATCCACAAGTTTCAGCCTGGCCGAGGAAGCCTCAGACTGGCAGGTCAGAGGATAATGTAGGAATGCCAAGAAGTTGCATGAATGCTTCCTCTTATGAAAGAACCATGAGAACCTGCATATTTAATGCAAGGCTGTGAAAATGCCTGTGTTTATGACCTGGTATGAAAGAGCCATGCACACAAACTCCCAATTCAATTTGTTCACTTTGCTGAGACAGGGAAACTTCCATTGTTGGGTTAGAGTCTGCACATGCGGCAAGCCCACCCTGGGCTGCTTGCTCCACCTTCCCAATAGGACATGGGCTATGCCATTCATGTATTTCTTGTGTGGACAATAAAGATCGCTTCTATTTGGCTACTCAGGTCATGTCCTCACAGAATGTTTTCATTCCGATTTTCATGCATTCCTCTCTCCATACTTTGGTTCATTTGTTTATATCTTTGCCATAAACCACCATTTCTTCTTCTGTTCATGTAAATTTAAACTTTTCTCTAAGGCAGATCTTTCACTACTCATGAAAAAAAAAACAAAAACATAGCTTAGACACGATTCAGTCCATCTTCCGTTTAGACATGTAAGCATCTAAAAATTTAATAATTGATCACACACTCAACTTTTCTCCTGTGCCAATAGCTAGATAATACTGGGAAACAGGAGTCTTGAGGGATAATTGGTCCTGTGTACAGCCCAGTGCTAACCATACTCACGAAAGGTTAATTGGTTTTCCGCCTTAATGTGTTCCCTTTTCATTTTATTTTTTTATCCCATCTTTAAAAAACCAGAATCTCATATGCAACCTAAGCTACCTTTAAACTCATCTCTCTCTCTTGCCTCAGCTTCTTTGTGCTACTTACAGGCCTGTACCAACAAGTGTGACTTGTCATTGATTTTCAACCCTGCTGTTAAAAAAAAAAAAAAAAAAAAAAAAAAAAAGTCGGTGTTCCTGTAACAGGTTTTATCAAAAATAATTCAGCTGGATGCTATGAGTATTTTAAGAGAAAACCAAACAGATGTAAGAAAATTTGGATTAGATGGAGTAGGACAGCAGAATGTTTCCAACTGTGACCAGTGGCTTTCTACCTCCTATGTAAACTCTGGCTTGTTACAACTTAATTATTAACAATAGCTATGGGGTGTGGAACCAGAAGACACTGGTAATCGGTGATCTCTCTTGGTGCACTTTCTCTCCAAAAATCTTTAAGGTAGTCTCGAATACTTCATTATCTGCATCCCTGCCGAGAAGAAGGCACAATCACTTAGGGATCCAAATGCTACTTGCGCCAGGTTTGCTACCCTAAGACACAGGTTTGCTACCCTAAGACTAAAACCAGATGAATTAATCAGGGATCCTTTCTGTGAGTGCACCAACAGCTCCAGGTGAAACAGAGCCTGCAGAATCCAAAACATTAAGGGCCTCTGAGAGAGAGAGAGAG
>NC_034604.1:26192443-26193989 GCF_900095145.1 Mus pahari | reverse complement strand
AGAGAGAGAGAGAGAGAGAGAGAGAGAGAGAGAGAGAGAGAGATCTGTTCTGTTCTCTCTTTAGAATAATGCCTGTCTGCTTCTGAGTGGGTATGTGAAGTAGATCAATGCTCAGGAGAAATTAATAAAATGTAATATAATCTAATTTGCTAGTGTTATTTAATGAGTTTCATATCAGGAAAGTAAATCTGGTCATAGGAAGATTTCCTAGATGTTTGTTTTTCTTTGTAGAGGTAATACAGAAAAGAAAGAAAGAAATACCAACTGTAAGGCCATTTCTCACAACCCTCTCCTTCTACACTTGTCCCAGAATTCTCCAAAGCCAGTGACTGACCAGGAGGAAATGGTGCTTTCTTCAGGTACAACAGAGTACCTGACCGGTTTTGAATAAAAAAAGATGAGAAAGTGGGAAAAATCAGTTATTAATGCCATATTTCAAGGTAACTCAAGCTTACAATGATTAGTAAATTTTAACACTATAGAATACAGTGACAGTAAACCTTGATTGTTAAATGACATTACATTTTTCTCTATGTAATTATTCCACAGAAAAAGTACATTTTTTTCCTTTTGAATTCAGGAAGAAAGCATAATATTTAGTAAACTTTTTTTTTTTTTTTTTTTAATGGGCATGGAGAAACTAAATAATAGATCTCAAAATACCATTGTTCTCTGATACCGGCCCTTACTGTAAACTGAGCCCCTTTAATCATTTTAGATCTCTTTATATGAACTGTGGTTCTAAGGAATATTCCCTTCTAGAAACTTCTTCCTTGGGAACAATTAATTCTCTAATTTAAAGATAGCTTAAAGTGCTGAGATGTTAGGAACCTGACCTAGTTAAAAAAATCTCTTAGTATAAATACAACCCGCTCGGTCTGTTTAGTGTTACTTGTAAGCACATGATTTTAGGGCTTACTACTTGGTATTGGATAACTATTAGGGAGCTATTTCTCCTGCTCTCAGTATTCCTTAGTTAATTTGTAGATATCTGTCTATGGTTGAGGCCCCAGGAGACTTCCCCCTTGCATGGTAGCCTGTCTACTAGTGTTGTACTTATTCAACTCTTTCTAGGAGTCCATGATTTTGAGAGAAAGGAAGGGGGAGTGTATATAAGAGGGAATGTAGGGACAGAGGCATAGGGGGAAATGATGCAATTATACTTTATTTAATAAATAGAAAAAATAAGTGTTTGGGACTAATAAAGATGGTTTTATGTTTTCTAAACTATGACCAATATATTCAATAATTAATAGCTGAAATTTATATAAAGTTACATAGTAAACATTAAATACTACTGGCCAAATATCAACTGACCAATAATAATCATTTTTCATAATTTCAAAATAAGTTTTAAAAATATCAAATTATTAAAAAAGCACTATTTGCTGGGCAGTGGTGGCACACGCATTTAGTCACAGCACTTGGGAGGTAGAGGCAGGCAGATTTCTGAGTTTGAGGCCAGCCTGGTTTACAAAGTGAGTTCCAGGATAGCCAGGGCTACACAGAGAAACCCTGTTCTCAAAAAAACCAAAAAAAAAAAAAA
>NC_034604.1:26166048-26192427 GCF_900095145.1 Mus pahari | reverse complement strand
GAGATTAGGGCCTTGAAATCAAGTGCTCAAAAGATAGCATTTGAAATGTAAATAAAGAAAATAATAATAAAAAAAATAAATTATATATCAAAAAAAAAAAAAAAAAAAAAAAAAAAAAAAAACCAAACAATAAAAACCATGTACTATTTATATTACATGATTGGGTTCAAAGTACACTCTAATATTTTTTTTCTTGATTTTCATATTAGACTATATTTTTTTAGTTTGTTTCCAAAGCCACTATTTATTGTTTGTATGTTTGTTTTGTTCTTTCATTAGGAGAAAATATGACTTTAACTGTAATTTGATCATTGGAGAGACAATTAAAATGTAGACTGACCATTGATAGGATTAGAAGAACAAACTTGCATGTCATAACAATAGGTAGGAGCAGACACTAGTGATTTAAAAAAAAAAAAAGGCGTAGATACATTCTTCCAACAATCTCTAAGGATTAGGTAATCTTGTTATTTTAAATTATTTTTGTCTATAACTATGCCCCCCTTTTGCTATGTCTAGGTTAGTTGACTCTGTTAGTCTTCCTGTGCACATCCTTTCCTCTTCAAAATCTTCAATCATTTCCCTCTTCTTCCATAAGAGTCCCGGCACTCCATCCAATGTCGGCTGTGGGTATCTGCATCTGTTTCAGTCAGGTTCTGGGGCTCTCGGGAGACAGTTATGCTAGGCATAAGTGTATAACAGTATAATGAACTGTGTAACAGTATCATTAATAGTGTCAGGTATTAGTATTTGCCAATGGAATGGGTCTCAATTTGGGCCAGTTATTCTGTCTTTGCTCTTTTTTTTTTTTTTTTTTTTTTTTTGTCTCTGCATTTCTTTTAGACAGTAGAAATTTTGAGTTGAAAGTTTTGTGGGTGGGTTGGTGTCCTTATCCCTCTACTGGGGGTCCTGCCTGGCTACAGGAGGTGGCCTATTCTGGTCCAACTTCTAGGCATCTTAGCTAAAGTCATCTGCATTGACTCCTGGGAACCTGCCCCATACCAGGTCTCTGAGGCTTCCTAGAGATTCCCCCCACTCTCAACCCTCAGCAACTAAAGATTTCCATCCATTCTCTTGGCCCTCTGGCCCTCTCTCCTGTCTCTTCTCACCATTGATCCTGACTCCCATTCCCTCCCCTCCCCTATCCCACCTACTTCCCTCCTTGCTCTGCATCATATGACTATTTTATTCCCCCTTCTGTGATTCAAGCATTCATGCTTGCATCTTCCTTCTTGTTTAATTTCTTTGGGTCTGAGGAGTGTATTTTGAGTATTCTGTGCTTTTAGCTAATATCCACTTGTCAGGGAGTGCATACCATGGATGTTCATTTGGGTTTGGGCTACCTCACTCAGGATGATGTTTTCTAGTTCCATCTATTCGCCTGCAAAATTCATGATGTCCTTGTTTTCAATAGTTAAATAGTATTTATTCCATTGTGTAAATGAATCACACTTCTGTATCCCATTCTTCAGTCGAGGGACAACTGGGTTGTTTCCAGTTTCTGGCTGTAATGAATAAAGCTGCTATGAACATAGTAGAGCACATGTCCTTGTGGTATGATAGAACATCTTTTTGGGTATATGCCCAGGAGTGGTATAGCTGGGTTTTCAGGTAGGACTATTTCCAGTTTTCTGAAAAAACACCAGATTGATTTCCAGAATGTTTGTACAAGTTTGCACCTCCACCAGCAATGGAGAAGTGTTCCCCTTTCTCTACACAATTACAAGCATGTGCTATCACTCGAGTTTTTGATCTTAGCCAACTGATTGGTATAAGATAGAATCTCAGGGTCATTCTGATTTGGATTTCTCTGATGACTAAAGGTGTTGAACATTTCCTTAAGTGCTTCTCGCTCATTTGAGATTCCTTTGCTGAGAATTCTGTTTAGCTTGTTTTATTTTTGTTTGTTTGTTTTTTTTTTAAGTTGGTTTTTTTTGTTAGAGTCTAACTTCTTAAGTTCTTATATATTTTGGATATTAGTCCTCTGTCAGATGTAGGGTTAGTGAAGGAAGATCTTTTCTTTATCTGTAGGCTGCCATTTTGTCCCATTGAGAGTACCCTTTGACTTATAGAAGGCTTTCAGTTTCATGTGGTCCTATTTGTCAGCTTGATCTTAGAGTCTGAGCCATTGATGATCTGTTCATGAAACTGCTTCTGTACCAGCATGTTTAAGCCTATTTCTCCTTTCTCTTCTATTAGATTTAGATTTTATGTTGAGATCCTTGATCCACTTGGACTTGAGTTTTGTGGGGGGGTAATACATATGTATCTATTTACTTTCTTCTACATGCAGACATCTAGTTAGACCAGCATAATTTTTGAAGATGCTTTCCTTTTCCATTGTATGATTTTGGCTCCTTTTTCAAAAATCATAGTGTTCATAGGTGTGTGGGGTTATTTCAGGCTGTTCACTTTACTTCCATTGATCAACCATTCTGTTTCTATACAAATACCATGCATTTTTTTCACTTTTTCTTTATAGTACATCTTTTTTATTAGATATTTTGTTTTTTACATTTCAAATGTTATCACCTTTCTGTTATTCCCCTCTGAAAACTACCTATTCCATCTCCCTCCCCCTGGTTCTATGAGGGTGCTCCCCACCTACCCATCCACTCCCACCTCACTGCCCTGACATTCCTCTACACTGGGGCATTGAGTGTTCACAGGACTAAGGGCCTCTCCTCCCATTGATGCCAGATAAGGGTATCCTCTGCTACATATGCAGCTAGAGTCATACAAACCCCTTCAGCTCCTTCAGTCCTTTCCCTAACTCCTCCATTGGGGGTCCCCATGCTCAGTCCAATTGTTGGCTGCCAGCATCCACTTCTGTATTTGTCACGCTCTGGCAGAGCTTCTCAGGAGACAGCTATATCAGACTCCTGTCAGCCAGCACTTCTTGGCATCTGCAATAGTGTCTGAGTTTGGTGTCTGTATATGGGATGGACCCCCAGGTGGTGCAGTCTCTGGATACCCTTTCCTTCAGTCTCTGCTCTACACTTTGTCCACATATTCCTCTAGACAGGAGCAATTCTGGATTAAAAATTTGAAAATGAGTGGGTGGCCCCATCCCCAACTGGGGGCCTTGCCAGACCTCTGGATATGGTCTCTATAGGTTCTCCCTCTCCTTTGTTGGGAATTTCAGCTAATTTCATCCTGGTTGGGTCCTGGGAGCGTCTTGCTTTCATGGCATCTGTGACTTTCTGGAGGCTACCCCCAGTTCCCCACCCACACTGTTACACATTTCTGTTCAATTTCCTAACACCTCTGTATATCATCCTTGTCTCCTCCCATACCAAGGATATAATGACTGTGCTACATAACAATGATTCTAATTGCATGAAAATAATACAGTTAACCCTTAAAATCAAATCAACAATCCCTGAAACTTAAAATCAACAAGGAGATCTGATTAACTAATCTGTGTTTAATTCCTTGATCAGGAAAGTTCTATCCTTAACAAAAACTGATAAAATACTTTGTGTCTTCTGAATCTGTTTTCCTAAATACTGTAAACAAGCTCATGTAAATGGTTTATCCAGAAATAACAAATTCTACTTAGTAAATTTGTTTATTTAAACAAATTATTTCTTTGTGTCAGAGGAAACTAGAATGAGTTGTTAAAGCAATTATAACAGCTGTAATTTAGCTTTCAAAATTGTCCAAATAAATAGGGCTTATTGCAACAAGATCCAAGTTAGCTTCCTGTTTACCAGCTTGTGAGTAAAAAGACAGAACTATATGGGCTCAGCAGTCTTCAGAGGCCATTGTGCTCAGATGCTGGGACACATTCTTGTTTTTGTCCCATACTATGGCATGTTCAACACATGTTTATATTCATTGTCTTTGTTTTCATGTTTACCATGGTTTTTTAGTTACCTGTGTGGCTCTGGTGGCTATTCTTAGTTGTTAACTTGACAACATCTAGAATAAACTAAAACTTAAGCTTCAGGGTATACCTGTGAAGAATTTTACTTGATGTAATCACCATAAATCTGGCCCACGCTTTCTGGTAGCAGCCTATAGGAAGCCTTGGCAGAAGGGATTGTTTGCTCTTTGCCTAGTTTTGCTGGCAAGTTCATTTCTTCATTAGTATTAGATACTACATTTTTTTCCCAGAATTCTGGACTATGTTGAATACCATCTGAGACATCCTACCTTGTAGACCAAACAACTAACCATTAGATTATTCTTGGATTTTCCATCAGTTGACAGGTATTGTCAGAGTACCTGGACCATAGCCTGTAAACCTGTAATACACACACACACACACACACACACACACACACACACACACACATATATATATATATATATATATATATATATATATATATATATATATATACTCTGTTTCTGTTGAGAACCCTGACTAATATATACTAGACAACTCTATATTGTGGTAAGCTGTATTGAACAGTGTACTTTTGCTGCATATTTTGGGAATTCACTCAGACTTTGTAGGGGGCACACCTAGTTAAGACAACCATGACTGTATTCATGTCCAACAATTGCTTTCATTCAGACCCGTTCAAATATAAGCATACTTACAAGAGAAACATGAATCTGAACATTGCTTCTCAGTAATTTCAGAAATTTTGGAAATAGTAGTAAGAAGTCCAGCTCTGATAGACCATCTCCTGTTCCTGTAGAAATCCCTGGAAATATAGTGGATGTACATGGGAATTCACAGTGAAGAAAATATCAGACCCCAAGCTTGCTGCTCTACACATTTTTTTAAGTGAGATTTTGTTCAAAGTAGCTCATCAGACTTCTAGGAATTACATTTGTTCCTCAGAGATGATATAGCCACTGGGCTGAGAGAATGGTAAAATGGAATGTTAATGATGATGTAATCTGGGGAGAAACAAACAGTCTGGGAGATCTCTCTGGCCTTCTCCAGTGATGTGAGCTCACAGCGTGAGAGATAAAGCCTTTCGGAAGAGTCCACTGTGAGACTATAAATTAATATTAGAAGATCAGAACTTATTTCATCTCTAAATAGCTCAGTACAACATAATTTGGAACATGTTCTCAAAGGAATGGAAAGGACCTCATTTAGCTTCAGGAAAAAGAGGAAATTTGGGGGCTGAAGACTTGTCACCTGAAGTTGAAGAGGTGAATGATTCCATGTAAAGGACCCAAGAGTACTTACTTGGTTCTGAGTGAGTTCCTTAGCGAGTGTTTGGAGGAGTTAAAATAAGAGAATGAACTGGTGGATGAAGGTCCAATTCAGAGTTCCCTATCTTAGATGCATATGCTGGATCTCTCCTATAAAGTATAAATGTTTTCTAAGTAATTAATATCCAGATATGATGAAGAACATACCATCATGGCCTGAAAGTGTTCACTGGTTTGAAATGAATATTAAATTCTTCTTATATCTTCTCTCTGTGTGCTAATATGTATGCAGATGTGTATGAACATATGCATGGGTCAGAAGTCATCATTGAATATCTTTCTCAGTATTTCTCCAATTAGTTTTTGAGACAGCAACTCTACTGAATCCATGGTTCACTCATTGAACTAGACTGGTTGCTTACTGAGCCCTGGGATTCCTGCAACCTGGCTTTCCCAGCACTGTGTTACAGATATCTACCTCTGTATTCTACATGAGCACTTGGCAATCTAAACTCAAGTTTTCGTACTGCATGAAAAATACTTAACTGAGGGGTGTCTCCAGACCTTTATGCCTCCTTGAGTTTTGTTTGTTTGTTTTTGTTTTTGTTTTTAATGCAAGCTGGGAAGCATGGTGCAAACTATAGCAAGAATAAAGCAAGCATCGTAAGTGGTTCTCTGCCATAATTCTAGTTGAACAAACGCTTAACTTCTCTTAAGTACGCTCACAGAGAAAAAAAAAAAAAAGCAGACACTGCATTCAGCATGAGCAATTAAGAAAAAAATTGCCTGGAGTCCCCAGCCTCACTATCAATTAAAGCATTCTACTTGCTCAAAATTGATATAGGAACCATCAGACAAGCTGCGAGCAGATTTTAGAGTCATAATGCCTAGGACTAGAGTGATTCCAAAACAGGCATTGTAGCTGAATGGAAAAAAAAAAAGAATTAAAAAAGATAGGACATGACTGTTCCTAGATATTGAGGAAGAGAAAATTTATTGTAGATAAAAGAGAGAATATAGTCAGAGGCAGGGACATCTTGGAGAGTACAGAGTGGACAGGGTTCTGAGCTTTGTCAGTAGAGGGGATAGGAGAAGGGAGAAAGGAGAGAGGAGAGAGGAGAGCCTGGGCTGCAGCTGAGAACACAGAAGGTAAAAATAAAGGAGGGGGTTGAGCAGGTAACCAAAATGTCTAGATTATATAGGGAAACGCCTCTGGAAGAATGGCAGCCCAGCCTCTGGGCTGAGAGTCTGGGGTAAAAGGCAGGTATGCCAGCCATATACTGTCACAAGTAGGAACTGAGGGGTGCTGGGAGATACTGTGGCTCGGTCTGCTTTGATGTGTCAAATAGGCACCTTAGCAATTTATCCCAGGATTTGAGACTTATCATTAACAAGTCCAGGATTTCTTCTACTACAATTAACAGACTCTACTGGGATGTCACAAAGAATACAGAATCAAGAACATAGTGGATGAGTTTATAAAGGAGACACCTAATTTGGAAAAGTACCACTGAAATGGCTCCAGAAAGGTTATACTCAGCTGCCAAACCAGAGTGGTTTAACTTATCTGGACCATGGGTCTTCTGTTGTGTGACTTGTTTGAACTCATACAAAAGTGACAGTGAACACAGGACAAAAGCTGAAGGTCCAATTCCAGAGCTTCTCGCTCCAAGATGCTGGGTTGTAATACTGAACATGAACAGAGACATTTCCTAAGGCTCTTGCTTTTTTGGCGACACCTTGAATTTTAGAAGTGGCTTCTAGTACACACAACAAATTTCAGGCAGAAATGACATTCTTTTCTGCTGCTGCTGCCGCCACTACCAACAGACTGTATGTCACAGTGATTTTCATTGTAATTGTCCAATCCTCAACCCAGGTGCCTTGCTCCTTGTACCATCTGAACTGTGATTTCTGCATCTCTTGGGAAACTTTTCAAATACTGTGGGAAAAAATACTAGGAATCGATGATTCATAAAAAAATGCAACATGTTTGTGGGTTTGTGTGTGGGTTTGTGTGTGTGTGTGTGTGTGTGTGTGTGTGTGAGAGAGAGAGAGAGAGAGAGAGAGAGAGAGAGAGAGAGAGNGAGAGAGAGAGAGAGAGAGAGAGAGAGAGAGAGAGAGAGAGAGAGAGAAAAGGGCAATTTTATTTCTCTCTCTCTTTTCTCTATCTTATAATGGTTCATGACCTTTCAGATACACAAAAGCATAATTAAAATGCAATTAGTGACTAAGTATTCAGGAGCAGTGAGAAAGAAGGGAAGCTCTTGCAGGAGCTATTGTGTTAAATCAGAGTCTAACCAGATTCTAAATATAGTCTGTTATTATCTAAAAATGGGAGCTGCTCTGTTCATCATGGCTGGGATTCTGCATGGCTCTTCATTATAAAAAAGAAAGACAATAATTTAAAGGCACCCAGTATTTATTAAATTCTGAAGAAGGTAAGGAAGGCTTGAACATCACATTTATAGAAATGAATGAAAATCATCTGAAAGGCAAATGTGCCTCGAGAGGACCTCAGGAGCAAGGAAGTCAGCCACTGTCATTTGAGGTTTGAAGATCCAAATGCAGAATGAAAAGGAAAATATGGGATGCTTTGGGCTTTGTACATTCATGTGTGAAATTTTAGTCTCCACTGCAATACCATTATATTTTATTTATGTAATAGTGAGTTTGTGTGTGTGTGTGTGTGTGTGTGCCCATGAATGTGAGTGCAAGCAGAGCTTGGAGGATAACCCATGGAAGTCTGTTCTCTCCTTGAACCATGTGGTATCTGGGACTGAAATCAGGCTATCGGGGTGGTGGCGCAAACCTTTACCGACAGAGATAGCCTACTGTTCCTGCAACGGTGTTTAAAAGTGAGAACTTTAAGAGATCATAAGTTCATGAAGGTAGACTAACTGATCTGTGCTGCTATTGCAAAAGTGCGTTATTTACCTTGGATTTCGGTTCTTCATGACAGAATGACCTTGGCCTGAAGCAGAAGTTTCTGGTTATGTGGGCGAGACCTGTGGGAGGACACATGATGTTTGGAGAGGGTGTAAGTAGGAATCCATGGACCGTGACGGGCGCCTGCACAGCTGGCTGTGCGGCTCTTCATTATCTTGCACCTCTGCTGATCTTCACTTCGTTGAGGGAAAACTCCCGTCATTCTGGCTGGCCCTAATCACTCCCACTGATGCATGCCGACTCAGGGGAGGCCTTGGAGGTTTCTGCTAGATCACGCCCTGCTGATGTGTGTCTGATGACACTTTTGAACTGAACTGTTGGTACCCTGACACTCCTGAACTGGACTGGTGGTATCCTGATAAACAGAGATTGGAATCACCCCCAAAGAACTACTTCTAAACAGGTCCACATCCCCTTGTCCTATTTACCATCTTTTCTCCCCAACCTTCGGTTGGTGGGCTAGAAGGAGCAGGGTGGGCTAAAGCATTTGAGAACCCTTATTAATGTAGATTTTGAAAGCTCTAAGCTTCACTTTCTCTCTGATGTGTAATCTCTCGTTCTTTGGTCTTCTGTTCTCCTGGATGAGTCACCTTTAGATTCTGCAACTTGAGATCAAAGTGTATCGAGCCATGATGAGTAAATTTGTTTTACTTATGAATTATCTAGTTGATAATGTTTGGTTATAGTAGGGCAGAGTCAAGCAGGACAGAAGTGAGTGTCTCAGCAGTATGTGACAGAGGGCTGTGGCAAAGGAAGCCATAGGCAGATCATCAGGAGCAGAAATGCCTTGTATGATAGATTAGCAGGATAGCACATAGTCTCTCGACAGCCCTAAGAGTAAATGTAAAAATTGGGAAAGCATCAGTTATTTATCAGATGCTGGCCAGTTAGTGCCAAATCTTACTTTTTAAAAAAAAATGTATCACATCCTGAAACTGAAACATCAATCTGCTTAATGGGCAACAAGCTAGCTGTTCCTGTTCCCAGCAGAACCATACTGTTTTTATAGGGAGATACCTTTAAGCAGTGGATGTCAGTTCTATTTTTACATATTTTCTGTTTCTTCATTTACATACTCACCCACTCCATATCCTCCATTTAGATCACCAAGTAACTGGAAGTCATCAGCTGAAGTGAAATAAGCCAGACCTAGAAACAAAATTGCATGTTTTCTCTCACAACGGAATCAGAAATTTCTAAGAAAAGACACAAAAGTTGATGGAGAAGTCTGATGGATGAGGTGGAGTATACCAAAAGGTGGGGACAAAAAACGGTCAAAGAGGGTGATTATGAGCAAATTAAATTCTATATGTGTAGGAACATGTATAGAATGAAGAATCTTTTGTGTAACTAAAATATGTTAATAAAAGTAGAGGATATACTTACCTGGCAGGGGGGATACCATGATCACGAAGGTGGTTTTCCCAGGGCGAGGCTCACCCATTGCACTCCGGGGTGTGCTGACCCCTGCGATTTCCCCAAATGCGGGAAACTCGACAGCATAATTTGTGGTAGTGGGGGACTGCATTCACGCTCTCCCCTGAAAACAAACAAACAAACAAACAAACAAACAGTAGAGGATAATAAAAATCTTGGAATTTGAATCCTATATAAGTATAATGATATCATTTACTATGTTATTATGAAAGCAATGACAAAATATCCGGAAGCCCTCAGAGCCCCTAACATCTATGTGGAAATGGACAAGCTCTTTAAGCTATTTTTTTTCAAATAAAGTCTATGAATTTAGAAAGAGATCGAGACTTGCCAATTGTAGAACCAATATGACTCATTGCTAATTAATGAGAGATGGCTCAGAGGTTAAGAGCACTGATTGTTCTTCAAGTGGTCCCGAGTTCAATTCCCAGCAACCCAATGGTGGCTNACAACCATCTGTAATGGGATCTGATGTCCTCTTCTGGGGTGTCTGAAGACAGAAACAGTGTACTCATATACATAAAATAAGCACTCAGACCTTCTTTAAAGCATGTACTCTTCACCCTTCCTGTCTGGGTCACTAGCTTGCGTTTTGGTTTACTTTATTATAGTTTGTTTTAATTATTGTCTAATAACTAAATACTATAAAGAATAGGAATGGTTTGTTGTATAGTTTCACAGTTCCACTAGAGTTTTCAAGTCGAGTTTTGGTGAAGAATTTCACAATAGACAGCAATTAGCAACAGATTAACAATAGCATCAAGATGAGCATGCAGAAAAAGATCCCACATACTGTCCACTGGCTGAGCTATGTGGACAGTGAGTTGCACCTTGACAGGAAACTGACCAAGAGAAGATGTGATGTATCCTCCCTCAGAGAATGCATGATAGGTAGCAGGGTAAAACTTGAATTTGTATCAAATATAACATAGGCTCTTCTTATGGAAAATCATACCAGGAATGTGTGTAAGAAAAAAGTAATCCATCTACTCTGCAGAAGAGAAGCAAGACACAAACCTGTTTAGAATTGATGAGGTTTAAAATCTAAGTAGAGTCTACTTGTAGAGAAGGCCAAATATTTGAAACAAAAAGAGAGAAAGGGCATACAAAGGATGGGACCATAAATTAAGTTAAATCAAATTTTCCTATAACAACATTTAAAAAGTGAGATAGGTCAAATAGTAAAAGTAACAGTATGGGCCTGTGAGATGGCTCAGCATTAGGAACTTTTCCTAAAATCTGACAATCTGAGTTCAATTTCTGAATCCACATGTAGAGTAAGAGAACCAACTCCCACACATTTGTTAAACCTCCACACAAATTCTGTACCTGCATTCCTTCCCACAACTAACTAACTAACTAACTAACTAACTAACTAACTAACTATAATATGTTAGAGTAATATTAAGAAGAATTACCAAAATATAGGCCATGGTATATAGAAAATGTACCTAGAATGTGACATTTAGTATTGTAATCAATGAGAGTCTTTGGGGATTTTAAGCAGGGTTATATTTTTTTATAAATTCAGTTTTTAAACAAAAGAGTTAGTATAGATAAATTTTGCATACTTTGAATATAATTGTGCATCTTTATAGAGTTAATCATCTTTTCTAGGTGAAAGAAATGTATAACCAGAATTAATTTGTAGAGCTTAAATAAGATGTCAAATGCATAAAGGGAGGAAGGTGACTTAGAACAAAGAAACTGAGTCCCAAGGGAATTGAGATACCTAGTGCAAAGATAGACTTCAGAAGTCTGTCATGCTATCCTTTTGAAATGTCACTTACTATGATCATGTTAGCATGTGCATGTGGAAATCTGAGGACAAGTTTTGGGAATGGGATCTCTGTTTCCACTATGGGATCTGGAGATTAAACTCAGGCCACCAGGTTTGTGTGGCAAGTGCCTTTACCTGCTGAGCCACTCCCAAGCCCAGTCAAACTTTTCAGACAAGATATAGCATAGTAAGCTCCCAGAAAAAAAGAAATAAAATAATAATGATGTTTGGATCATGAATCACAAAAAAAAATTGTGAGGCAAATTTCTTTGCAAAGAAAATTTACCTTCCTTTGCCATGAATCCCTCTCCATAGGAGTACCTAAGTTTAATTTGACCCCTGTTCTCATAGAACACTTGCCATCAGCATGTAAAGAAGTGCTGTGTACCAGTACCTGTGTGTAGGCTAGAAATGATGAATTTCCAAGACAGTGGTCCAATAATGCAGGTGATTTGGGGAAATGGCCACTTACATTCTGGTGTTTCCCAGGACAAAGGTTGCACAAATGTTTCCTATGCCCAAACTCTAGATAAACATAACAGCACAGCAGCATGGGACAGTTGGACCTTATCCACGGTAGAACTGTGGAGGCCAGCAAGACAAGCCTCAGCTAAACGCCATAGTATCTCTGCCTGAACAGGAAGAGTCATACAACAAAGCCATTAGAGTTGAAGAATACCAGTAGGAGCACTTAAAGATATAGAATTGATAGACAGAGCAAATAAAAACATAGGATATCAGTGCATTTTAACTTTAGATAAACAACGAATTACCACTTGGTATGAATATCTAATATCACACGAGACACAAGAATACTAACATAAATTTGATGTTTGCATAAAATTCAAATTTAATTGAACATTCGTCTATTTTACGTATAAACTTATATCAACAACCCAGCCTCAAAAGGCATAAAACCTGTAAGTCATTGTAACAGTCAAATACCAGCATTTTCCCCATGAGATGAGCACTGTGTTTTTTCTCAGCCCTGAAGGTTTGAAAGAAAGTCAAGGGAAAAATAAGAACCTGCCATATCTCCACCACCCACTGAGCCACCTCCAGCAGGGGAAGCTAGGAAAACAGCTGTGAAGGTATGCAAATTTTTCCCTCCAAGAACAAAAGAGCCAGAATGCTGAGATGTATGCTTTGTGACTCTAACTAACTATAGAATGTTTAATAAATGAGGAGATAAGAAAAGTGTGAACCTGCTGAGGTTTTCTTCGAGTAAACAGAAAAAAAAACAAACAAAAAAAACCAAAAAAAAACAAAAAAAAAAACAAAAAAAAAACAAAAAAAAAAACAAAAAAAAAACAAAAAAACTCCCCACCTCCTAAGCAAAGTCACCTGGACAAGAGGAGAGAAATCAATGTGCTCTGTTTATATACATGAGACTTGTAGCCTAATGTAACAACTACAGATTGGCACACTGAAGCCCAAAGAAACCCAGGTACTCCTAGACATGAGGAAATGTAAACAGGGGCTGAAGTCCTCCATGTTTGCTCTCCTTATTTCCATGGAGATTGTGCTCCATCCTACTTGCAGTAACCAACACACACACACACACACACACACACACACACANACACACACACACACACACACACACACACACACACACACACAGACACACACACAGACACACACACAGACACACTCTATGATACTTGGCCTATGGTCTCCTCCATCACCTGCCCGCTGCTTGGCTTGCATCTTCTTTCCTGACTAGTGCAGACCACCAATTGCCTCTGTGTCTACTCTGAGCTGACTCAGATAATCCAGGATAATCTCTGCCTCTAGATCCTTAACTGATTCTGTAATGATCCATTTTTTTCATGCAAAGTAGTACGTGCTGTTACTGGTGTTTAAGAGAGATGCTCTAAGGGATGAGTGAACAGTCGGCCACAGGTGTATTCTGAGAAAATCCTGAGTTCTCAGGTGAGGTTGGAGAGCTCTGGCCTTTCCCCATTGGCTCCCACTAGGGAGAGCCAACCCCCACACTCACTATTAAAGATGTCCATTCCACTTGTCCTTCCTTATTTCCTAAGATAAAAGTATGTTTCTTTAAGCCAATTTGTCCTGAATCTTAACAATTTGCAGTAGCGATGTTTTATAAGAGTAAACATTCTCTAAACTGGGATATCGCTAAACGTGTGATATCCCATGAAATTCCTAAAAGAAGTACAGTACTTAATGCTAATTTATAAATAAAGAAGCCACAGCAAATACAGACTGGAAGAGAACCTGTGAAAGTTCCTGACAGAAGTGTAAGGAAGAGAATGTAGCCCAGGTTCTTTCATTGAGAACAACCATAGTGACATATTGCTTCCTTCTTCCCTTGTAGAAAAATGTGCTGTCTCAGCCAAGATTATCCTCTTGTCCTTTGCAGATTGCTCAGCTCAGCCTTGCACTTTGCACATGCTGCATTTTTTTGTCTTATTGTGTAGTCACGATAGTGCTGAAGACAGAAGACTGTGAGTTGATAAACCTTCCAATGGGAAAATACTTGGAATTCATCACTAGTTATTCTTCTCCTGCTGCTATAGTAGGTCTATTGAGAGATTGCTACATGTCCTAATCTCTTCTATCTCCAATCTCCAGTGAATGTTTCTTTTTTAGTAAAACATCTAAGAATACAGGAAAGAAATGACAGATTCCAGGGAGCATGTAAAACATGACCTAGACATGCAGTCTTCCAATCTTTGTAAGCCTTCCTTATTTAGAAAGTTACCAGGCTGTTTGCCAGGAGGACCCTAGGAACAAGTTCCAAGTTAAAGACTCGGTCTTTAGGGTTAGGAGAGATAGTGAAGAATGATGTCAGTTATGTTCTAATCATTCTAAGGAAGGCTGACTTCATCAAATATGTCACCATCTCATGAAATGACTACCTTCAATTCACAGTCCAGGTTAGTTACCTGTTTATATAGTTTCTACACCATCTACACCATCTGTTCAGCAGTGACTTGTACTGGTTGCTTCATTACGCACAGTTCTGAGTTCTACTAGTAGTTCTGACTGCAGGTTTTGTGCTATCAATCATTGGCACAAATCTGGGTCTTTATATTTTCTGGATGGACAAAGACAAGAGAAGTAAGAATGCAGAGTTATGCAGGTGACTAAAAGCCATCCTTCACAAACCCAGGGGATGTCTCAAATGACACAGTGATTTCATTTGGATTTTCTCTACCATGGCACAGACATTGCATAGCTCATTCTTTTCATTTAAATTCTAGTCGTATTCCTCATAGCGAATCAATGAATATTTTTTCAAGTCCCAACCCTATATTTCTATTATTAGCCATATTACCATATTGTATATGTTGGAATCAGTTTAATAACTGTTTTATAATGTTTTAATATAACTATGGTGTTTTAGTGTGTGGTTTCTTTTGAGTCCCAAATTCAACTTTTACTTTTACAACAACAAAAAAATTTTCTACCAGTGAGAAAATTGAACTTCATCTTGATGCCTGATTAGTATCCTTAATGGTTCATTCTTTGTTTTCCTTCTACAGGCTGTCCTCCTAATTCTTGCATCAACAGCTCTTCTTGCCTGGCGTGGTGGCGCATGCCTTTAATCCCAGCACTTGGAAGGCAGAGGCAGGTGAATTTCTGAGTTCGAGGCTAGCCTGGTCTACAGAGTGAGTTCCAGGACAGCCAGGGCTACACAGAGAAACCCTTTCTCGAAAAAACAAAAACAAAACAAAACAAAACAACAACAACAAAAAACAGCTCTTCTAATCCATGCCCCCCCACCTTCTATCCAGTCAGCAACTCTTTCAAAGAACATTTATGAGTGCTTTTCACTGCATCGTCTTTCAAAACCAAAGTCTTTTTAAACTATGCCTTTGCTCTTCTCACTGGATTAACATTTTAATGCATAGTCCATTCTTTCTTTATATTTGTTAGTACAAAAATTAGTATGTTCAAACTTTATGTTTACAACACACATGTAAATGCTCCTCTATCATCATCATTCTCAGGTGATATGGGATTTTTAAATTATCCTTAGTTTTATGAATAAGGATATAGCCACTAGGTCTCATCAAAGAGGCATCTGTATGAAACAGATAGAGGCTATTAAAGAAATCCCAAACTGCTCAGTATGCATAGGATAAGTGACTGTGTGGAACCCGACATCAGTCGATACAACTGCAGCACAGCTCTTGCATCTAAGGCTCAGGAAACATTCAGAAAAGGAGGCTGAGAGACTGTGAGGGCTGTTTGATCACGATGTCTGCAGGGAGACAGTGCCATATGTACAGAAGAAGGAAGCCGACCCACCTTAACAAATGGGACAAAGGACTGTGACTTGGGAGTTCCAATGCAGCATGAAAATGAATACCCTGTGCAGTTTTCTCCCTTGTCCACAAATTTGCTTTCTAAAGTTACAATTTACTTTCAGTCTACTATATAATTTTTAAAAAATCTCACGAAAGTAGCAGAAATAAACAATACACGCTATTGAAATTGCACATCATATTTAATAGCATGATAAGATCTTGTGTTGGTCTCTGTTCTGCCCAGTGCATGAATCATCCCTTATCTACAGAACCCAGTGTGCACTCACCATTAGTTACTTCAGAACAACAGTGGTTATCATATCTATGTGTCCATGCATTGTGAAGGCTTATGTCCAAGGGATTCTTGTTTTACTTACTAATGGGCCAAGTGCAAAGGCAGAACATCTGGCAATTCACATTTACCAAGGAAAAAATCTGTAAAAAGGCCCTTTCTGGGAAGAATGACAATTATTAATAAGGAAAAAAATAGAAATCATATATTGAAGCTAAGACCTACAGTGAGAATGAGTCTTCCTTCAGTACAGTAGTAAAAAAGAAAAAAGAAACTTACCCCAGTTTTGTCTTGCATTTCAAACTCAAGTTATTCCCACTGTGTACAATATATGCTTCATTGAGATGGAAAAGACATGTCTTTTCTTTTCATAAAAATAAGGTAAAAAGCATACTGTATAATAATCTTAGGACTACCTGTGGTTTCAGGCCTCTCTGAAACATATCTTTCATGGATAAGAAGGAATTGCTATATTCTCCTGATAATACTACAGTCTCCTGAAATCTACTTCAGAAACAACCAATAACTCTTATTTCTCTTCCAATCCAACCTAAGTTATCACCAAGGAATGGCTCCTAAGGAAAGCTCCCACCCAACCCCTAAATGTATTTATATTTTGTTTCTTCGGGATGCAATAATGATTTCTTTAAGGTACTGTGAAATCAAGATGTGAATTTAACTTCATCTCTCAAAGTTCTGTTTACTTTTAAAATACTTTTATTTCTCCCCATAGTAATTCTCCATCTATTCTAATGTACTAGTTCTCAATAAATGTTTGATGAGCCTGTTTGTTGTTTTAAGCCATTTTTGATACAAAATGTGATGTGCTACAGATGAACTTGTAAAACCCACAATGCTCAGACAATAATCCTAAAGCAATATGTATATGATAGAGATAAGGTTACATGCCCTGTGTTTCTTCCTCTTCATCACTAATTTTTCCTGAAGAAAAAGCTTTCTAAATTGTTATACAGTACTACATAAAGCAAGAAAATAGTTCATCTCCACTACTTCTGATAAAACATCTGTGATGTTTTCACATAAAAGACATTATGATTAGAATGGCTGATAATCTAGAACTTTGACCTATCTATTGTTCTTGTTTGGGTGATGTCAGGTTGGTGAGACTCTATGTGTTGTAGGATTAAGAGGAGGCAATGTCACAGCTCTTAAATTCTTTCTGATCCTTTTTCTATGGTGGTGCTCCCTGAGCCTTGGTGTGTACATTGTTTTGTAGGTGTACCCATTAGGAGTGGGCTCCACAACTCTATATTTGGATTGGCTGTTGTTTTCTGTAACGATATCTGTTGTTTACTTGATGAGGGGTGAAGACTATACTTATCTTTGTGTATAAGAACAAACATTTAGAATGTAGTTAAGTATTATGCTGCTTTAATAAAGTACTTATTGTAGTTCTCCTCTGAAGTCTAAGGCTTTCTAGCTCTGGATAGTTGCTTAGTTTTCCAATTCCAGGCCTGGTTTCATTCTTGAGTGGGTTTTAAATACAATTAGAGAACTGTTGGTCACTGACAAAGTACACATAACACTACTGGAAGCCTTTAGGGTTATGGTGCCATGGGGTCATTGTTGTGCTTCACATGCATTGTATTAGTATAAGACTCTTAGTTGCTTCCTTCTTTTGATAGTTTGCAGATCCAACTCAGGGACCTGTAGTCCTGTCTTTGAAGTGCATGGTGCCTTCAACAATGGGAAGTTCTTCCAACTCTGGAGAGAAACCAAGGGCACTAGTAACAGTCTAAAATATCTTGGGAGTCTCTTGGACAACCCTGATCAATGACTCAAAAGAGGGTTTCTAATGTCTGGGGTTGAGGATTTTACTGGGTGTTCTTAGGCTCCTAGAGGGAGCATTATCAGCTTAGATGAGAAATTTTTATTTAAACTATATATGTATTATTATTTTAGGTATATATTATAAGTATTTTACATAGTTGTTAATTATTTTTATTTATCAATCTATACAAAATAAGATGTTTTATCTTCAAGTAGATTTTTGTTGTTGTTTGTCTATTTGTTGTTTTTAAGACAAGGGATCACTATATACACAGACATATACTGAATCCATGATACTCCTGCCTTTGCCTCCAATGTGATGCGTTGAATGGCTATGTACCACCATTTTGGTAATGAAGCTTCTTAAAATTTTATATTTAAATAAATTATTTACTAAAACTTTTATGCTATTAAGTTTTATATATATTATGTGAGGTAAGTATAAAAGTTTATTATATATATGTATATATATAGAGATAGATAGATAGATAGATAATTGTTTCAGTAATTTTGCTTGAAAATATTTTTACCAACACCTTTGTATTAAAGGTGTAATAAATATAAAATGAATGTAATAAATGTAATAAATAAAAAATAAAAATAGAAAAGTATTTCCAACATAAATACATGGATTTTTGGTCTAAAAGTATACTTTTAGGAATATAACTAATATGAAATATATTTTTCTGACATATACAAGTATAAAACTACACTATATTAAGGATTTCCAAACTATAAATGTTTCTAATGCAATCCACAATAGAATATAAAAAATATATTGCATAGAGTTGTTCAGCATAAATATTTATTTCATGAGAATATTAAGTAGCAATAAAAATGCTAAACTAAATTTAGATATTTTGGGGGTAAAGCATGTTGAATATATCATAGAAGTCAAAAGTAAGAAATATATACAAGGCTTAAAATCAAGCAGAGATAATACATTAAGGGAAACATAATAGCTACTTTTAGAGGAATAGATTTTAGATGAAAAGAAGGGTAGTAGAAACTTTGAATCATTAATTATCATTTTATAACATCATAATTTTTATATAGCTCATCATGTTGAAATCAAAATATAATTACTTCATCATATCTGTGAATCTGAGTCAAATTTGCTAAGAGGTTTATTTTACTCATTTTTAATCTTTTTAGACAATGTTTTTGATCATGTTTTTCCTTATTCATCTCCTCCCAGATCACCCTACTTCCCTATATCCCCAGCCTCATGTTCATTTATTTATATACTCCCTTTCCTTTCAAAAAAAACCCTCAGAAACTAAAAATCAACACACAAACAAAAACAGTAAGGCAAAACAGACAGACAAACAAACAAAAACCAAGCCAAAGTAAAATGATAAGCCTACAAAACAAAACAAAACAAACAAAAAACAAACAAACAACCCATAGTGTCTGTTTTGTGTTTTGTGTTGGTCAACTACCTGTAGGCATGGGGTCTGCCCTGGACTGTTAAATATGTGGTTTCATATTCAGGGCTGTGGTGGGGGTGTGGGGGGTGGTATGTCTACTTTCCCTTCTTAGTGCTGGAATATTGTCTTGTTTGAACCTGTGCTGGTCTTGTGGATGCAGTTGAAGTCTCTCCGAATTCATATGTGTATCTGTTCTGTGTGCCTGGAAAACTATTTACTTAGAGTCATCCATCACCTCTGTCTCTTAAAATCAATCTTTCTACACCCTGTTCCCCATGGATTTCTGAGCCCTGGAGGAAAGTATTTGATAAAGAAAAGACACTCATTTAGGCATGAGTATTCTGAAGTCTCTCACACTGTGCACATTGTCCAGTTGTAGGTCTCTGTGATATTTACTGCAAGAAAGGTGTTCACTGATGAGGACTAAGCTCTTCCCTGATCTGTGGGAATAGCAATGTGTCATTAGGAGACATGTCAGTGCTATCTTCCTTTGGTAGAATTAGTAGATGTTCCCCTAGGCCTATGGCTATCTAGTCCCAAGATCATGGCCACTTTAGCAGAGTCAGAAATAGGTTCCATCTCATGGAGTGTGCTTTAAATCCAGTTAAGAAGTGGTTGGTTACTCATGTAACATTTTGTACCAGTATTAGCACCAGTGTATCTTACTGGGAAGCCCTTGCTATATAGGCTTCAGTGTTTGTAGCTGGGTGAATTTGCTAATTCCTTTTCTCCTCTGGTAGCATGCGGGATTCTTCTTAGCACTATGAGTGCTACTCAAATGCACCTAATAGAAATTTACAGAACATCCCACGCAAACATAACAAATATGCTTTCTTCTCAGCAGCCAATGGAGCTTTCTGAAAAATTGGTGTTAGGCTACAAACAAGTATTCACAGGTACTTCAAAATTGAAATAACACATTGCATTTTATCTAATCACCATGGATTAAAGCTGGATATCAATAACAATAAAAGCAGCAGAAAGTTTATAAACTCATGGAACTGAGCAAGCTACTACTGAAAGAAAATTGGGCAAAAACAGAAATCAAAACAGAAATTAGAATTAAATGAAGATTAAAGACATAATGTACCCAAACATAGATGATAAAATGAAGGCATCTTTAAGAGACCAATTCATAGCACTTTGAAGAGAGCTCATATTAGTACCTTATCAGCACAACTGAAAACTCTAGAAAGACTGTGCAATAATCCCCTGCCTTTTTTGGATTTTTTTTTCCATTTAATTGATTCAAGCCTTGAGTACAATTATTTCTTACAATCTACTTTGGGGGAGGGGATTATTTCAAAACTTGCATACAATAATCTCATTTATTCAGCATCATGATTTACAGTCAAATACCCACCCTAACACCAGATAAATATTTGTGCTTAATCTATACATTTGCTGCAGAAGTGTAGTGATTTTTCCATCTGTTTCATGGGTTCCAATTTTGATGTCTTATAGGGCAACATGTTATTATTTCTACAGCATGCCTCAAAACCCTCCATTTCTCTAGTTTTTAACTATGTATCAGAGCTCCTTTAATATAAGCAAAACCAACTGATTAAACAGACATACACACCACAGACACAGACACACAGAGACACACAGACACACAGAAACACACACACACACAAAGAGAGAGAGAGAGAGAGAGAGAGAGAGAGAGAGAGAGAGAGAGAGAGAGAGAGAGAGAACACATGAATTTGAAAGACAGCAAGGAGGTGTTACATGGAAGAGCTTAGAAGGTAGAAAAGAAGAGCTTAGAGGTAGAAAAAGGAAGGGTAAAATCTTGTAATTGTATTATAATCTTAAAATTTAAAACATATATTTTTTAAAAAGACCAGTCATTGAATAGTTGCTAGTTTAGTATAGGTACTGGTCTAAATGTTATATCCCCATGCTGCCTGGTTCAGTTCTTTCTTTATTCAGAAATGAGGCTCAGAAACCAACATTTGTTTGTGCGCTCCATTGGGGGAAAGATGTGAACCCTAGAACTGTTTGCCCAGCATTACACAGATGCTTCTCTGCCTTCTGTAAATGGAAGGATTAGGATGGAAAGATAAACTGTATGCGTTGGCTGAGCACTCTACAATACCAGATCCATGTGTAGCACTCTCACATGGGTTCTTTGTGTTCCTTTGGAACTTCTAGAGCCTTCAGATCAATAACACTGATCTGATTTGGGGCATAGCAAAACAGTGTGATTACACAAATTTATTTGTCAATATCAAGAATAGAAATTTGAAGTAATTCAAAAATAAACAAGAAGAAAGCAGCTCCTATCTGGGCCTTAGTGGAGGAACTATATGTTGATGTGAGACTGTTTTTAAGATAGGAATGAAGTAATGACCTCAGATCTTAGAATAGAACAGAATGTGACTCAAGAATCAGCAAACACACACACACACACACACACACACACACAGAGAGAGAGAGAGAGAGAGAGAGAGAGAGAGAGAGAGAGAGAGAGAGAGAGAGAGAGAAGAGGAGTTTCCAATTCTCTTTTTTTCTCTACCCAAGTACATCATATATCATAAGACTCATGGGTTACCATCTTTTATGACAGGAAATTATCAGATGAGGACACTTGATTGTACTTCTTCTGAGCTCCAAGTGGAGAAATAACTAGCTTTCCTATAAAGAAGATGGTTAGGGATTGGAAATAACGACAGCACACCACCTGATTCTGCTGAACTGTTTACCCAAGTCTCTTTCTTGCCCCACTTATAGCATACATGCCTTGTTCTAACCACTCTGCACTTTTATTCCTCCACAGATGTGCTTTCTTCTTGTAATTCAAAACTCATCCTTTTCTCTGAATTCCAGTTCCAGACCTCTAGTACCTCTCAGATCAAACAGCTATCAGGGAACGCTTACTTTCCCGGTCCCATCTTCTAGCATCTTGCTATCTGGACTCTCACTGGGATAGATAATGGGGTTCTGTGATTTCTTGCTCTAGCTTAACATAGAGTCTGAGCCTTATATTCTTTGTTTCCCCCTCATTTTCAAAGTGTTATGGTGTTTTTATGAACTAAAGAGGAATTAAAATAATTGAAATAAACAGTAAGTTTGTTATAAGACATCCTCATTGCTTTCAGTTTCCGACTAAACGAGTAATCTCAGGGGCAAAATCTAGGTACTGTGTTTAACACATGTCAATGACTGGACAAATTCATGAGGTTTTCTGAAGAAATTATGGAGCAACTATATAATTAATAAATATTGAAAATGATAAATTTCAGTAAATTTATGGAAGACTAAAAGTATAGGCATTTGCGTTATTGATCAAAGAGACAGTTTTGATTCATTGAGCCAATAAACCAACACAAACACTAGTCAGGAAGGGAAAAGTTGCCAAACTCCCATCTTTCTATAATAACAGCTAATATTTATTGACCCCCTCAAAAGACACTACTCCTCATGTTAAGCATTTTGCTTATATTACCTCACCCAATATTCACTATAAACTGTGGTTTATAGTGAATATTGAAGCTTTATTTGAAGAAAATTAAGGCTGAAAATGGTATCATTCATGCAGCTAAAAATAAAGAACATTATTAAAGTATATAACTTACCAGTGTATCTGAAAAAATAATTATAGCATGCATCATATTGCAGGAGAAAAGCATTAAAGTTAAATGTAAATTAGTAATGAATTTTTCTATTGATATGTAAACATTTATATAATTTAGCATAAGTGCACTTTTAAATCTCTTAGGTTTTTTTAACTTATTTTGTTATATTTTCTTCATTTACATTTCAAATGCTATCCCGAATGTCCCCTATACCCTTCCCCCACCCTGCTCCCCTGCCCACCCACTCCCATTCTTGATCCTGGCATTCCCCTGTATGGGGCATATAAAGTTTGCAAGACCAAGGGGCATCTCTTCCCAATGATGGCTGATTAGGCCATCCTCTGCTATATATGCAGCTAGAGACACGAGCTCTGGGGGTACTGATTAGTTCATAATGTTGTTTTACCTATAGGGTTGCAGACCCCTTCAGTTCCTTGGGTAATTTCTCTAGCTCCTCCATAGGGGTCTCTGTTTTCTATCCTATAGATGACTGTAGGCATCCACTTCTATATTTGCCAGGCATTGGCATAGCCTTACAGAGATAGCTATGTCAGTGTCTTTTCAGCAAGTTCTTGCTGGCATATACAATAGCGTCGGGGTTTGGTGGCTGATTATGGGATAGACCCCAGGGTGGGGCAGTCTCTGGATGGCCCATCCTTTTGTCTTAGCTCCAAACTTTGTCTCTGCCACATCTTTCGTGAGTATTTTATTCCCTATTTTAGGGAAGAATGAAGTATCCATGTGTTGGTCTTCCTTATTCTTGGTTTTCTTGTGTTTTGGAGATTGTATCTTCGATATTCTAGGTTTTGGGCTAATATCCACTTATCAGTGAGTGCATATCAAGTGAGTTCTTTTGTGATTGGGTTACCTCACTCAGGATGATATCCTCCAGATACATCCATTTGCCTAAGAATTTTATAAATTAATTGTTTTTAATAGCTGTGTAGTACTCCATTGTGTAAATGCATAACATTTTCTGTATCCATTCCTCTGTTGAGGGACATCTTGGTTCTTTCCAGCTTCTGGCTATTATAAATAGGGCAGCTATGAACATAGTGGAGCATATGTCCTTATTACCAGTTGGAACACCTTCTGGGTATATGTCCAGGAAAGGTATTGCTGGATCTTCCGGTAGTACTATGTCCAGTTTACTGAGGAACCGCCAGACTGATCTCCAGAGTGGTTGTACAAGCTTGCAATCCCACCAGCAATGAAGGAGTGTTCCTCTTTCTCCACATCCTCGCCAGCATCTGCTGTCCTCTGAATTTTTGATCTTAGCTATTCTGACTGGTGTGAGGTGAAATCTTAAATCTCTTAGTCTTAATAATTGTTCTTTTACATATTTTAACTCCTTAAAATCTTATAGATTTTTTAAAAAGCATAATCACTAAATATAAAGTACTAATATATGTATACAAATATTAAATAATGTTATATATATGTATATATATATGTATATATACATATATATATGTATATATATATATGTATGTATATAATTACATACATATGTATGTATATAATTACTATATATAAAGCACTAAAAATATAAGCTTTAGTCTTTCAGGAGGCACTTTCACTGGCCAAAGTTAAAGTCTGTCTCTTAATGTTTTAATAATAAAACTCAATTTATTTTTACCTGGGAGTCCAATTTAAAAACATTTATAGCTGGCATATTATGATAACCTTCATGGAACATACAGAACTTGCCTCTACATATCCTTCATGAGAAAACAGAATATGGTGTTCTTCCAAAACCGAGAGCTTCAACACGTTTTCCCAAGCTAAAGGAAAGAGGAAAACATTATAGAAACAAAGGCATACTGTCATTTTCTGTGGCATTTCCCATGAAAGAGCCCAGATTCAGAGACTACCGGGTAAGACTGCCACAGAAGCAGGCATGAACCAAGGTCCCCCAGGCTGTAGTTTCTCAGTTCCAGTGACTGTTTGTCCATGATGGGTGATGGGCAGTTACCTTAACTTAGATGAAAGCACATTCAGTCAATAACTCTGGATTGCTAGGCTATTTCATAGTACATAGAAGCATGCAGCTTTTCATGGGCCCATATGAGAGACCATGACACAGAAGCTAACTGCATTCCTGTTGCTGTGATACCCGAGACCAAGGTTAAGCCGTTTCTTGCAGAAATTGGGATACATTCTTACATCAGCTTCACCTCATGCCCTTAAGCTAAGACCTTTCACGGATCATGCCAGCAGCCCATCTAATAAAGCCAATTAAGGAAACTTCTCCAGTGAAATCCAAGATGCTCTATTTTACAGAAAATTTTAGATAACTATTGATGAATAACTATTTGAGGACAAGTCCACTGACACAGTATGAAAAATTTATCTGTTGGCAACATGTTAATGGCAACGTAATTTGAAACACCAAAATTAGATTTTTAAAATACAAGAAATTAGTGTATTTTTCTACGTACTGTTTCATTGTTTATAAAGTGGCCATTCAAAATGGCTGTCATTTTTTGAGTTACATTGTGGTAACTCAGTATATACATACAGGGCAGAATAATAATGTCAGAGAAGGACATTCTGTCCCTTCAGCTATTATACTCTCTATTGAGAATGACTAATTATTTATACTAATTACTAACACTCAATTTGCACTGCTGTTCTTAGATCTGGATGCAGCATCCAAATTCATGCTTTGAGTAAAGTCAATGCTGATTCCCTGAAGCATCCTTTTAAGGTCTTTTGGATGAAGGATAGTGACTGTCCTGTGTAATCTAACTTCTGAGACTAACCTCTTCCAGATACACATGATCAGAAGAGGCCTTTCCTTTCTGCCCATCACTTGTCATGTCATTTGGCGGTTCACTTTACTCACATGCATAAGTTAACTATTTCAAAGTCATCATTTCCTTAAAAAAATTCTATATTCTCATTTCATGATCCTACTTGATTATCACCAACAAAACCCATAATACCCAGTCAACTCCACCATCATTGGGTTCTTGGCCTCAGGTGTCTAAAATAAGAGTCTGAGTCCCTTTTCCTACCATCTGCATTTTTCTTATTGTTACTTTCATTGTCTTGAGAGAAAATTACCACCCATGCTCATTTGTCTAAACTCCTAAGCATACTTTCACACAGTATTTCTCTCATAAAATTCACCCTCTATAATGCAGCCACAATGGCCTCTCTAAAGTAGCCTTTAAAAGAAAACATATTGACAAGTTAAAGGTCCATCCTTTCGTCTTAGCTCCAAACTTTGTCTCTGCATCTCATTCCATGGTCATTTTGTTCCCTATTCTAGGGAGGAATGAAGAATCCACGTGTTGGTCTTCCTTCTTCTTGATTTTTTTGTGTTTTGCAAATTGTATCTTGGGTATTCTAGGTTTCTGGGCTAATATCCACTTATCAGTGAGTGCATATCAAGTGAATTCTCTTGTGATTGGGTTACCTCACTCAGGATGATGTCCTCCAGATATATCCATTTGCCTAAGAATTTTATAAATTAATTGTTTTTAATAGCTGAGTAGTACTCCATTGTGTAAATATACCACATTTTCTGTATCCATTCCTCTTTTGAGGGACATCTGGGTTCTTTCCAGCTTCTACCTATTATAAATAAGTCTGCTATTAACATAGTGGAGCATGTGTCCATATTACCAGTTGGAACATCTTCTGGGTATATGCCCAGGAGAGGTATTGCTGGATCCTCCGGTAGTACTATGTCCAATTTTCTGAGGAACCACCA
>NC_034604.1:26137768-26164496 GCF_900095145.1 Mus pahari | reverse complement strand
TTGTATGTTCATGGGCATCTCTTTCTTTAGGTTAGGGAAGTTTTCTTCTATAATTTTGTTGAAGATATTTGCTGGCTCTTTAAGTTGAAAATCTTCATTCTCATCTACTCCTATTATCTGTAGGTTTGATGTTCTCATTGTGTCCTGGATTTCCTGAATGTTTTGAGTTAGGATCTTTTTGCATTCTGCATTTTCTTTGATTGTAGTGTTCATGTTCTCTATGGAATCTTCTGCATCTGAGATTCTCTCTTCCATCTCTTGTATTCTGTTGCTGATGCTCACATCTATGGTTCCCAATTTCTTACCTAGGATTTCTATCTCCAGAGTTGTCTCCCTTTGGGTTTTCTTTACTGTTTCTACTTCCATTTTTAGATCTTGGATGGTTTGTGCTTTAAGATCAAGAATCGACAAATGGGACCTCATAAAATTGCAAAGATTCTGTAAGGCAAAGGACATTGTCAACAAAACAAAAAGGCCACCAACAGACTGGGAAAAGATCTGTACCAACCCTAAATCTGATAGGGGACTAATATCAAATATATAAAGAACTGATGAAGTTGTGGTCCAGAAAACTAAATAACCCTATTAAAAATGGGGTACAGAGCTAAACAAAGAATTCTCACTTGAGGAATATGAAATGGCTGAGAAGCACCTGAAAAAATGTTAAACATCCTTAATGATCAGGGAAATGCAAATCAAAACAACCTTGAGGTTCTACCTCATACCATTTAGAATGTCTAAGATCAAAAATTCAGATGACAAAAGATGCTGGTGAGGATGTAGAGAAAGAGGAACACTCCTCCATTTCTGGTGGGATTGCAAGCTGGTACAACCACTCTGGAAATCAGTTTGGCAGTTCCTCAGAAAACTGGACATAGTACTACCAGAATATCTAGCAATACCACTCCTGGGCATACACCCAGAAGATGTTCCAACTTGTAAAAAGGAAACATGCTCCACTATGTTCATTGCAGTGTTATTTATGACATGCAGAAGCTGGAAAGAACCCAGATGTCCCTCAACAGAGGAATGGATACAGGAAATGTGGTACATTTACGCAATGGTACTACTCAGGTATTAAAAACAATGAATTTATAAAATTTTTAGGCCAATGGATGAATTTGGAGGATATCATCCTGAGTGAGGTAACCCAATCACAAAAGAACACACATGATATACACTCACTGATAAGTGGGTATTAGCCCAGAAACTTAGATACAATTTGTAAAACACATGAAACTCAAGAAGAAGGAAAAACAAAGTGTGAATACTTCAATCCTTCTTAGAAGAGGGAACAAAATACCCATGGAAAGAGTTAGAGACAAAGTTCGGAGCTAAGATGGAAGGAAAGAACCTCCAGAGAGTGCCCCACCCGGGGATCCATCCTATGAACAACCACTAAATGCAGACACTATTGCATATCCCAGCAAGATTTTGCTGACAGGACCCTTATATAGCTGTCTCTTGTGAGGCTATGCCAGTGTCTTGCAAATACAGAAGAGGATGCTCACAGTCATCCATTGGATGGAACACAGGGTCCGCAATGAAGGATATAGAGAAAGTACTCAAGGAACTGTAGAGGTTTGCAGCCCTATGGGAAGAACAACAATATGAATTAACCATTACCTCCAGAGCTCCTTTGGACTAAACACCACCAATCAAAGAAAACACATGGTGGGACTCCTGTCTCTAGTTGCATATATAGCAGAGGATGGCCTAGTCGGCCTTCAATGGGAGCAGAGGCCCTGGGTCTTGTAAAGATTCTATGCCCCAGTATAGGGGAATGTCAGGGCCAGGAAGTGGGAATGTGTGGGTTGGGGAGCAGGGGGAGGGGGATGTTATGGGGAATTTTTAGAGAGCAAACTAGGAAAGGGGATAGCAAGTCAAATGTAAATTAAGAAAAACATAATAATAATAATAATAATAATAATAATAATGAAACAGAATGCAATATCTCCAACCAAAAATAAAAAATAAAAAAAGAATCTGTTAGGGAAAGCAGTTTTGGTATTAACATACATCTTAAGGTTTTGATCTCTCACACATAAACATGGAGTAGGGCAAGTTCTATTCAGCATTTTCCCTCACTTAGATGTTTATTATTTATAAAACCAACTCTAAAGCCTCCATAGATAAGCACTTATATCAGTTCTATGACTACCTCTTCTCCAAACCACAAGCTAGATATATAGTATATATAAGAAGCAATTTAAATCTGTCAGATTCCCCTAGTCTCAGCATATGTTTGTCGACTTCATTTGTTTTTGTTTTGTTTTGTTTATTTCTATTTTTTGTGTGCGACATATACTTCGTATTATGTAACTCTACTTACATATTACATATATATTACATTACATATGGAGCTCCCTATTTAGATCATGCTGGCCTCAAACTCATAGAAATCTATCTGGTTTTGTCTCTCAAATTCTAGATTTAAAGCTTGTGTCCCACATCTATCTAGGCCTCAGTTGTGACAGAAGGTATTGGGTCATAATACTGAGAATTTTTGAGAAATCTCAGGTATATTTGAGTATTATCTATGTTCTTTCACCTGTTAAACCTAGTCTTTTTAATTTCAATTGACTTCAGAAAGTAGAGAAGGTATTACTGAAGTCACCATGTCTATTGACATTAGTTCGACCTGCTGAACAAAGTCCACAAAACTACAGAGTTTCTTGGAAATGTTTCCAGTTCATGACCAGATGACAATATTTTCAGATCTGATCAGTTTCCTTGGGTAAATGTTCTTTATTCATAGTCTCTTCAGTATTTCAGAAAGCTGTGCTTTCTTTAACTCCTTCAGAAAGGAAAGCCAATTAGCACATGGTGTGTAGACAAAGAATATCTTGAGAACAAAGAGGTTAATAAAGCTAGAAGTAAAACAGGTTCTGTTCATAGAATTTTTAATTGGACCTTAGGAAGTTAGACCTGGAGGAGACATAAATGTGCTGTCATGATTTTAGGGGATGATTTGACTCCAGGCAAGGTAAAGGATATGTGAATGGTGTGGCTTATTGAGTCAGAGCATGATGTCAACCCTGTCTACCTTGCTTTGTGCTGGCACCTTACAAAGGCATGATAGAGTGATCAATGGCATCTATTTGTGCTTGAGGCTTTTAAATAGTAATTTATCTGTGTAAAGAAGAGGACAGTAAACATGGGTTTTCCTCAATCCATATTTTCATCACACTCAGATGAAGGAAATATAACTAAATTAAATATGACTTCTAATTTAAAATTTAACTGTCCATTTATTTCAATGTAGCAGAATGTTTTAATATTAACACTATAATTCCTTTCATCCATCTCCATTGCTCAGAAGATCACTCATGAAAGGAAAACACATAATGTTAGTGCTTGCTCTTCTGAGTAGAGAAATTACCTAGTAAGCTTATTTCTTCATGGATCATTTTTTGATTTTTCTAGAATGAGAATTCTGAAATTCAAATTAGAAGAAAAAGAAATAGCTTTAAAGTGCATATTTCATAGTACCCCATATTGGTTTCTCATTAGAGATTAAACAAATTCCCAAACACAATCTAGCATACTAGAAAATGCACTCATTGTGTTATAGGTCTGGTGATGCGAAGTCCATAGTGTAGTGATAACTTCTGGAGACTCAGAGGAAAATTTGTGTCCTCTCCTATGTAAGTTCTATGGAAACAAACCTCAACCACTCCCTCTCCTCCCACTTCATTTGACTGCTCTGTCTCCATGTATGGGCCACGGCAACTGCACTGATATAGCCTGAACTCTTCAAGATGTGAAACTTTAGATCCTTAAATTGTATTTTGAAATTTTTTTTTGCCACACAAAGCAACAATTTCAAAGATTGTATGGATGAGAATGTAGGCACCTTTAGGGATATTACAGAGATATGGGAACCTCTCTGATTTTGTTCAAATATCCGCACTTTTTCCTTCACTTATGGCCTCTCCTCACTCATAAGTAGTTTTGTTTTATAGCTTCACAAGATGTGTAAATTCTATTCTCTGTATCATAACAGCTAATGTCTTTTATACTTCCCCTCTGAACTTCAAGCATTTTTGATTTTCATATTCTCCTTCTGTCTCATACTTCTTTCATTTATTAAATTATCAATTATTAAGCAACTGTTTGGTTCTGGACATTGTTCAAGTCAAAACTATGGAGTAGAAAACACAAGAGGATTCAACACAGGGGGCTCTCACAGTGTGTGTGTGTGTGTGTGTGTGTGTGTGTGTGTGTGTGTGTGTGTGTATTTGTGTGTTTAGGGATCACTGAGATGAAGCTGGAGACTAATATATAAGCAAAACCTTTAGGGGTTACTTAATGTAAGGAACCAATTTTTCAAAGTGCAAATACAGAAACAGATAACAAGTGGATCAATGAGGTTATGAAGTTCCCTCTAGGGGTAGAGGTGTGGCCGAGACCGAAGATAGAAGAAAAAGGTGGAAAAAAAAAATCATGTCGGGTTAAGTCACTAGGGACACAGAATACATGGAACCACTTACACATACAGGAGAACAATTGATATGCCAGATCCAGTCATTGGCAGAGAATCACTGGGAACATGGGGGTAGTAGATAAAAGCCATTTTAAGGATGGGGTTATGGTTCTATCATTTTGAATATTAATATGATGAATTATAAAAATCAACTGCCTTTTAAAAGCCAAAAATATTTATAATATTTCATTTTACACAGCTTTAGTTTTTTTGTATTTTTAGATACTGTAAGTAAAAAAAAAGTATTTGGCATTAATAAGATGGTTTACTTAGACTGTGTCTTCCTACAGATATATAAATATATTTGTGTATGTGCTTGTATGTGTTTGTGTGTTTGCAAATGTATATGTCTTATGTTTTATGTGTATATATGTGTAAGTGTATATATGAGTATGTATATATGTTTATGCGTATATGTGTATGTATCCATATTTGCAAATGTAAGTATGTGTGTATCTGTGTGAATATCTCCCAAATGTGGGCGCAGCTGATTGTCCATTTTAGCAAAAATCAGTGTCCAATAGAGTACTGAAAAAAATTATAAAACTGTACTCTGGGCATCTATGCCTGAGTCTTTATCATGTCTGAAATGAGGCTTGTGTCCTAATGGAAGAACTTGTGTGGCTGCTGCTGCTGCTCAGACTCAGATGTGGAGTCCTCAGCAAAACATCTCATTGCTGGAAACCTGGCTAACGCTGCTGACCTCAATATGCCTTGGCATCTATTCAATATCTGGGAAAACATTATAGATCATTCTTATTTGATCATAGTGAGGCAGCTCAGCCTTGTTTTATAATGGTCATAAGTAAAACAAAATAACCAATTTTGCCTGAATGAAATAAAATCAATAATTCTACTTTGTAATGTGCATCTTAGGAGGAAAATTCAAAATTTCATCTCTTTAAAGGTCAGGTGCAAATCATTTTGAGACACATTATTTTTTCCAAATCAGAATAAAATGGACCAAACTTGTGCTCTAGATTTTGCATGTGTTTAAAATGCTCAAAGGATTCATCTTAAGACAATTTTACAGATGATTTCAGTGGTTATAAATTCTCATGCTCCTTAGAACAACACAATATAATTCTTTTTCTGTGACCAAGCATAACATAAAATGAGATTTATCTGTGTGCCTGCAGTATCTATTAGGCACTACGGAGATGGAGGTTAGATGAGCTATCTGCTTCTTCAGTAGGACATAATCACTGATAGCATTCTGATACCAAGAATAAACACAGTAATAGTATTGATGCTGTTAAAGCCATCACTGACTGGGTGACATTCTCAAAACCTCCAAGTTCATGAGGAGATGTATCAGAGAAAATAAAAATAATTCTCTGGTAAGTATTTACAAATTCTTTTTACGAAGGACAATATGAATAACATAAATATAATTGACTACTGAACTTTATCAAGTAACAAGTAGAAATACTAGCCATGAATTTTAAAACTTTGAAGCATATTTTTACCTTTGATGAGCTGGTTTTAAAATTTTAAATGCAGTTTCAAGTATGCTGATTTTTTTACAAACATAATATTTTTATTGATTATTTAGGAAGTTCATATAGTATACCCAATCACACTCACTGCCCAGCCCCTCACCCCTTCTTTGTGATCTCTCCCCTCAAAAAAAATGTCCAATTTGTGGACATGCGCAGTGGAGCATGGTCAAACTCCCTGTGACCAGTCCCTTAAAGAAAACTGAGTTCTTTCTTACCTGCATACTCCCCAGAAGCCATCAATTGTGGAGAGCTATATTTTAGCATCCTTATCACAATTTTTAAGAGTTCTCTTTGACAGTTTCCTGTTTAGGCTGTTACATTTAGGGTACGGGGATAAAAGTAGGGGCTGTCACAGGAACCTTATATGACCTTCTCTCTTCATATTTTTAAGCAATTATAAATTTAGAGGCAAGTTTCTGTGTTGTATCATAACAAAAATGTTGTCAATAATCCATAATTTAGGTTATCTAGTTATGTTTAGTTTTTCAGAAATTTTTTTCTTTTTTTCTATTGGAAATGTTAAGAGTAAAGGAAGATGGCCCTTCCAGTCTGCGCCAGTACCAGGTCACCTAGGGCACGGAGTGGGCAGACACCCCCACGGTCCCTAGAGGACTGCNCACNCGATCTTAGGATCACTGGTGAGTGGAACACATCTGCTCCAATCCAATTGCACACAGGACCTGAGACAGCACTAGGGCAGCAGAGAACAGTCCTGACCAGGGGCACAAATCCCTTCCAGTCTGCACCAGCACCTGGTCACCTAGGGCGCAGATTCAGCAGACAACCGCACAGTCCCTAGCAAACTGCCCAAGTGATCTTAGGATCACTGGTGTGTGGAACAAAACAGCTGCTCCAATCCAATANTNANNNGCNNGTGACACTGCTTGTGGACGTTGTACATCGTGGTGCGCACTAGGCTCCGCACCACGATGTACAACGTCCACAAACTGCCCAAGTGATCTTAGGATCACTGGTGTGTGGAACAAAACAGCTTCTCCAATCCAATAGTGACGGGCCTGTGAAAGCAGGAACAAGGACACCAGAGCCTTTCCTGACCAGAGGCTCAGGATCCTTTTAATCAGTTCATGTTTACCTTGCTTTCAAACAGACCATACAACTCCATGGTCCTCAAAGGAGACACCACTTCCATGCACTGTAACATGCCCGGGATCTTAGGACAACAGGATCCCAGGAAAACCTGCTTGTGGACGTTGTACATCGTGGTGCGCACTAGGCTCCGCACCACGATGTACAACGTCCACAAGCAGGAGATGAAAGGATGGACCATCCTAAAACTGCCCCACCCAGGGGTCCATCCCATAATCAGCCACCAAATACAGACACTATTGCATACACCAGCAAGATTTTGCTGAAAGGACCCTGATATAGCTGTCTCTTGTTGAGGCTATGCCAGTGCCTGGCAAACACAGAAGTGGATGCTCATAGTCAGCTATTGGATGGAACACAGGGCCCCCAAATAGAAAAGCTAGATAAAGTATCCAAGGAGCTGAAGGGGTCTGCAACCTTATAGGTAGAACAACCATATGAACTAACCAGTACCCCCAGAGCTTGTGTCTCTAGCTGCATATATAGCACTAGATGGTCTAGTCAGCCATCATTAGGAAGAGAGGCCCCTTGGTCTTGCAAACTTTATATGCCCCAGTACAGGGGAACACTAGGGCCAAGAATGGGGAGTGGGTGGGCAGGGGAGTGGGGGGGGAGGGCATAGGGGACTTTGGGGATAGCATTTAAAATGTAAATGAAATAAATACCTAATCAAAATTCGAAAAAAAAAAAGAGTAAAGGAAGATGAACATAGGAAGATCCCAGCATGATGTATTCTCACAGACGTATCCTCTGAGACCTGTTTCCTCTTGCAAGACCCCACCTTCTAGGGCTCATCCTTGCCAACAGTATCATCATGTTAGAAATCCTTCAAAGGATTAGTCTTTTGGCCAGATAGAGCCCTATTCATCTCTTAGAAATCCACTACAAACACAGTGAGTGGTGAGTTTCACATCTTTCTACATACCTCTTTAGTTTTATTTTTAATATTAGTATAATTGCAACATTTCTCCCTTTGCTTTTCTTCCTTCAAACACTCCCATCCTTTTTCATTAATTGTTCTTGCATGCATATACGTGTATGTGTGTGTGTGTGTGTGTGTGTGTGTGTGTGTACGTATATGTGTATACAGATATATTTCTAAATATAACCTTTTGATTCCATATGTATGTATGTTTTCAGGATTGGGTGTTTAGCACTGCACAACCAATTGGTGTGCTCTTCTCTGGGTATGATCACCTCTCATGCTCCCAGTTTCCCTCATTTGCCTGTAGTTTAGGTGTAAGTTTAGGTTTGTGGACTCGCAGGCTTCCCCCTCCCCCTTACTTTGACATATTTTGGTATTATAAAAGTTGGGGCTGGAGAGATGGCTCAGTGGTTAAGAGCACCGACTGCTCTTCGGAAGGTCCAGAGTTCAAATCCCAGCAACCACATGGTGGCTCACAACCATCTCTAATGAGATCTGACATCCTCTTCTGGTGCATCTGAAGACAGCTACAGTGTACTTATATATAATAATAAATAAATCTTTAAAAAAACAAAAAAAGTTAACCCCCAGGGAGGAGTTTGAGTCAACTCCATCTCAGGCCTCTCTGGGCTCTGTCTCTGATGTCCATAGTGTCTTCAGAATATAGACTCACATCCCATCTCTGAGAGATAATCAAGGGCATCTACAATGGGCATTTTGGTTTGGGAATCTCTGAGATGGCCCTGGCCAAATTCTCATGAGAGCTTTTCATGTCTGGTATTAGGATTTTTGTTAGGTGGTTCTTTGGGGTTTGGAAGGAGTACTGTCATTCCAGATTTTTAAAAAATGCTCATTAAAACAGTATTGTGTATTTATATAGAAAATAGTAGCATTGTGAGAACATTTTAGGTAAGTAATAGTATGATTCTTTGTGGCTTTTTCATATATCCATATTGCTGTTTACCTACCTTCCACTTTCCACTGTATTTATTCTCACTCCATAAAAGCCCTTCCCTTTCAAATTGCACTTTCAGATCGTTTGTGTCCGGTCACTCAACTTTACCCCTTTCCCACCTTCTTCTTAACCTTCTTAAGTTTCCATAAGGAACCCTCTCCTTACTATTTCTCTGATAAGATGTTTGTACCTTACTATCCCACACACACCTGTATTGGTCCTTAACTCCCCATATGCTGGCGAGTTCCCATTTTACTTGCCTAGTTTCTGTAGTTATTATATACACATATCTGAAGGTTCGGAGCTGTAATCTTTGATAAGAAAGAACAGGAGAAGTTTGTCTTTCTTGGTCTGAGTTATCTCGCTCAATATGATCTCTTCTAGATTCATCCATTTACCTGCAAAATTAATTATTTTATTTTGGTTTACAGCTGAATAGCATTTTTCTGATAGTGCTCCACACTGATTTTTGCAGTAGCTGGACCAGTTTGCAATCCTGTTAACTGGATTCCTTTTCCTTGCATCCCCTCCAGCATTTGTGGTTGGTTGTTTCATTGATCTTTGCCATTCTGGCTGTAGTATGATAAACTCTCAAATCGTTTTGATTTACATTTCCCTAATTGTTAGGAGTGATGAACATTTTGTGAGATACTTCAAAACATTTTTTTTTCTTTTGAGTCCTCTTTATTCAGGTCTCAGATCTATGTTTTGAATGGGTCATTTATTTTGTTTCCCTTTTCGAGTCTTCTTTGTATATTCTGGATATCAATCTTCTGTCAGATGTATAGCTGACAAAAGTTTTCCCTGTTCCATGGACTTACTTTCCATCTGGTCAATTGTTTCTTTAGCTGTGCTGAAATATTTTAGTTTCATGGAGTTCCATGTGTAAGTTGATGGTCTATATTTTTGAGCAAATAAAAATCCTATTTAGGAAGTCCTTTTGTTCACCTATACTATGTAGGACACTTTCTATGTTCTCTTCTAGAATCTTCAGTGTTTCATGTTTCTTAAGTCTTTGATTCATTTGAAGTTACTTTTTGTGCAACATTATAGGTACAGCTTTAATTTCATTCTTTGGCATATGAATATCCAGTTCCTGGCACTGTTAAATATGCTCTCTTGTTAAGCATATGCTTTTTATGTCTACGTCAAATGTTAAGGGGCTGAATTACATGTGCTTATTTTTGGACCTTTGATTTTATCCATTGACCTTCATGTTTGTTATTTTGGCAATACCATATTGAGTTGATTACACTGGCTTTGTCTTATCTTAATATCTGAAATAGAAGTCCTTCTAACATTGTTATTTTGATCTTTATTCTTTTGGCCATCCAGGAACTTTTATGGTTCTATATGAATTTTAGTATAGTTTATTTTTCTCTTTCTGCAATGAATGCTATGTGGTTTTGCTCAGAATTGCACTGAGTGTGTAAATAGCTACCAGGCTAGCCAGTGGAGGAGGACTTGGGAAGTCTAAACATACACAGAGTAGGAGTTGTAGGGCACAGAGAGAATAAGGGTCCCGAAAGAAGCCAACAAGCTGGCTGTACTATAGAGGTGTAAGAACTAGGGCAGAGCACTGAATGTGGGGTCCTTTTGAAGCTTAGAGATCAGCTGCTTTACAGTCTCTGGTGGCAATACTAGACCAGGTCACTGGCTAGGGGCCCCAAGCTAGAGATGGTGGGTTCCATTAAAAAAAAAAAGGATCAGATAGTAGGGTTACCCACCAGGGTAGACCACAGAAGGAGGTAGGAAGTCTGAGTATAGAATGGGTCCCAACCTGGTTCTTACAACAATCAATTTGGCAATAAAAAATCAACAGAGAAACCTTAGTTAATGTATGTTTCTTGCTTATTGACTATATGAGAAAAGTATTAGGGCAGTAGTGTTTTAAGCCAATATATATATATATATATATATATATATATATATATATATATATATATTTAAAAATAAATTATGTGATCATGAGCTGAGGCTTCTCTATTGTTACTGTAGGTGTCGCTCTGTGGAAAGTTCTCCACTGTGGGTGCTCAGCATCTGTTGTGAGCGAGCATTCATTGACAGTTCATAGAAAGTGCTTCTATGCTTCTTTGTGGGGGATATGCTTCCGTGGAGTTGCTCTATGGAAGTTATTGCCCTATGGGGGTATTTCTCTATGGAGTATGCTGCTTTTTGGAAGCTGTTTCTCTGTAAAGGGTGTTGTTTTGTAGAGGATTTTACTCAATGAGGGTTGTCGTTCTGTGGAGGGCATTGCTCTGTGCTAAATGTTGCTTTATGGAGGGTCTTCTTCTAGGATCTTGTTTCTCTGTGTCTGTGTCCTCTGTGAGGAATATTTCTCTGGGTAGGTGTCCTCTGTGAAGTGTGTTGCTCTGTAAAGTGTGTTGTTCTGTGGTAAATATTACTCAGTAGAAGTTGTTGCTGTGTGGAAGTTGATCTATGTAAAGGATGTTCCTCTGTGGAGAATGTCCTCTGAGCTTATGGAAACTGTTCTTCTTGGTAGGATGTTGTTTGTCCAGAATGTTCCTCTGTCAAGAGAATCTACAGGTTGTGGGTCCTAGAAAAACAACTGCACCACCAGCTTCCCTATTTATATCCCCTAATATCATAAAATTCACTTTTAAACATAGGCTAAACATTTATTATTCATGTTGCATTGTATTCAAATATAAACAGCTCAATATTTTTACAAACCTGTTTTCTTCAATGATAAGGAGGAAAACTATTTTTCTGCAACTATTTTTCAAGTGACTGTATGTCTATAATTATGGTAAAAAAAATACCAGTGGAGTCTGATGCCAGTATAAAACTTAAGGCTAAGAATCAAGCCTCCCTGTAGAAGGAAAGCATCTTTCCCCACATCCTTTATGGAAGTTGTTGCTTTGTAAAGGATGTTTTCTGTGGATGGCGAAGGGTGTTGTTGTGTGGAGGAATGATATCATTCACAGAAGACACCTTACACATTCTCATATTCTTATGCATCTTGGATACTGGTGTTAAAACTTTCAACTGGATATTTTTCCCCTCTTGTTCACCCATTCCTCAGTCACAGTGCGCTTTGGGTAGGGTGGAGAATAAAACTTTCTTAGTTGCAACTTTGGCAAAAGGAAATTAAAAAGGAAACTGGTGAACACTTTCCCCCTGTGTAGACTCTGAGCACTGAATTAGAAGATAAAACCATGTATTTTAATCTGTACTACCTAGCTCTAGTTATGTTGGACAATGTAGTAATCTCTTTTGCTTCACTTTTCCTCTACAGAAAAATAAAGGATCTGACTGAAAACTCTCTAAGGCTTCTTTATGAATCCTAATAAATTCCAGATTTCAGTGCATTGAACTAAGGAGCCCTTTCCTTATTCCTGCCAGCATGGATCCTATTTCATATAAATGACCTGGAGCTGCAAAACCCTTCATCACTCAGCAACTGAGTGAGAAGCTGACCTCTGTGTTGCATTGCTGTGTCTCCACAGCTGACTGGCTTGACTGTTTGCAAGTCAACCTCCAAGCAATTCATCTTCTCTTTGGAGGTTGGCAACAAATCTGTGGTTAAGGCAACACAAGTAACCTGGCTGTGGAATGGCCACTCCCTGGTTCTGCTTTCTGGCCATCCTAGCCTTTGTTGTCAGATGCAGCTGAGGCTCGCTGTCAGATCAGGGCATTTAGTACCGAAATTTACTGATTACTAGGTGTCCTTGTAGTCACAGAGGTCAGCTGCAAGCAGCAATGACATTTTCTGAGGAATAGGATATCCTGAGACGAGCTGGTTATCATTCTCCCGTGCTGACCCCACTGCACACATTCTCTTCTGGAAAAGGCAAACCAACATTTCATTATTAGGTGAAAGCAATTTTTAAATCTTGAAGTCAGAATGAGGAACTGGATCACCAACTTGACACTCCAGAGACTCCTGGTTTGTGGATATTATTTTAAGTAATACTGTCACAATTTAGACTCTCAGCATTGAGGGGATGAGTAAATTAAAAATATATTATTTATCTAGTTAGTTACTTAGCTAGATAGTTGTGACAAGGTGTGATATAGCTCTAGATGGGCTTATAAATCAGTAGAGTACATTGAGTGCAGGATAACCTTGAACTCCTCATCTTCCTGCCTAATTGTTCTACCTCCTCATTGCTGCCATTGTAGATTTGTGCTGCCTGCCATGTCTGGCTCACATGTTGAAATCAGATATTTTCTAACTTCCTTATGCATGCATTAGCTAATTTTAATGAAGCAACAAGAAACACAAAGCAAATACACCAGAGTGGCACTGGGTTTATACAACTGTTTAGTAATGGCTCTTGGGTTATGTTCATAAGTCTAGAAAGTTTTTTTTTATTGTACCCAGTAAAATTCAATCCACACAGCCATATCAGGTGATCAGAGATATGGAAAAGTGGTAGCTGAAGAAAGAGCACCTACCATGGAGTTTCTTTCACCAAACTCTAATCATTATCATTTTTTTTACCCTTGAAATTTTCATCAACCCTTTAAAGCTGGCTACAAAAGAATCAATAAAATATGGTACCTAAGCACTTTTCACTCCTTAAAAATCCAATATAAATTTTATTTAAAATTATTTAAATAAAATTTAAATATTTAATATTATAAGTAATTGGTATGGACAATCCAAGGAAAGAAAGTATCTGGGGCTCTGCCTCTCAAGTCTGAACTGAAACTGAGGTTCACAGGTAGCCTAGATTAACCACTGAAAATCACAACAAGGTGTGTGCCTCCAACCTGAGATGTGTATGATGTTCCAGCATCATTTATGTCTGGGAGCAAATGTAAGAGTTAAAGGGACCCGACTAAAATAAAATGCTGTGCTCATTCAGTAAGGCTAACATTTAGAAACAGGGAAACAAGACAGGAATCATCTATTCTAAACATTAGAAAACAGGGTCATATGTACATGGAAACATATCAACTCTTCTGCAAAAAGGAAACAAAATTTAATAAACTGCCAAAGTTTTCACTGAACAGACCAAGCAAGAAATCAAACCTTGGTAATGGAGGCATCCTTCGATTCACATGGCTGCTCTGAGGATTTTGAAAGATGGATTTATGTTTTTCATTTCTGAATATCAGAAATAAAACTAAGAGGTGTTCATCGCCCCAGTAGATGTTCAATATGATACAGGTTGTATGAGGTCATGTTTTCAAATACTTCCAACCTCCAGAGAATTAGCATGCACCATGCATCATTTGTTTTTTTAGGTTTATCTAGTTATTGTTTTCCAGGAATCCCAGCACTGTGATCATGATATGATGAATTGTCACTGTAAGAATAATATTTCCCTTAACACACATATATAGTTTTTCTAAGGATGTTTTCCATTTAACATACAAAGGGAAAGTAGGGTTTCAGATTGCATCCATAAGAAGCTGCTGTTTTCATTCATGAGACAAAACCCTTGAATCACTGTTTTGAAATTTAATTTGCTAGCTGTTTTTACTTTGTGAAAGTTAGATCGAATGGGAGTTTACTACAAATCCTACCAAAATGCAGTTATCAGCTTGCTAAATCCTTATACTGTCTGTGACCTGACTTTGAACACTGGGTGAATCACTTACCTGAACTGGGCAGCTAATTATATTTTGAGTTCTAATCCATATACTAAGGAGTTCCAAAGAAATAACCAGGAAATAGGTTTGAATATAGTTTAAATTATAACAACTCACTTTCACAATTTTGATCTTATTGTGAATATATCCAAAAGGTTTTATTTAATTTCTTATTTCTGAAAATATCTACTTATTACCAATGTCTATCCAATCCTGTTTCCTCTCCTAGAAGGACAATATCCAAACATTTAAAATTTAAGCCAAATACCAAGTCTTCATAGCTGTCTTTCTCTGTCAAAGGAATGCTCATTGATATATATGTACACCATGTGTCACAGGAAAAGATGAGGGCATCAGGTGATAATTAACCTCATCTGCTCATGGGTCTTCAACATTGATAAAAGATTGAGTTCATACTATTACCACCCATAAAGAGGAAAATATTTCTGATAACCCCCCAAATAAGTCCTCAGTCCTATAACTGTAGGAGGTGCTAGCAATGGTATCTTAGAGTGGAAAGAATCCCAACCAAACTGATGGAGAATGAATGGAGACTTTCTGAAAAGTTTAGAGCTTGAGGGGTTGGGAATATCCCTCCTCCAAGCAGAGACCAGAACACTAATGGGCTTGCCCAAATAGCCAGGATACTCTGTCATTAATTCTGTTAGTCATCAAAAGACAAACCGTGATCTATGTGTTTTTTTCATCAGAATTTGTGCCAGAATCCGTGTCTGTGTCTTTCAAGTCCCTCCTTGTACCTTAGTCCTTAGTCTCAATCAGCATTAGAGATGACAGCAGTTACAGTGAAGGTTGAAGATCTAGGTATCAAAGTAATGCTAAAATTGCTGGATTGTTGGTATTTTCTAGAATCATGAGCAATAAACTTCTGTGACTTCCTATTCTCAATTTTCAATCTACCTGCCCAGAACAGTCCCTAAGCATATTCCATATGTATAGGTAGTAGTTTGACTAAGAATGGCCACTATAGGCTCATATATCTGAAATCATAGTCACAAGGGAGTGGTAACATTTGAAAAAAATTAGAAGGATTAGAAGGCATGGCCTTGTGGGAGGAAATGTGTCACTGGGGAGGTGGGCTTTGAGTTATCAAAAGACCATGCTAGACCCAGTCTCTCCCTGTATTTCTGCTGCCTGTGAGTCAGAATGTAGCACCCTAAGCTACTTTTCCATCAACCATGTTTGCTTGTATGCTAGTATACTCCTCACCAAGATGATAATGGGCTAACCTCTGACACTGTAAGCAAGCTCCCCGACTGAATTCTTTCTTTTATATGAGTCACCTTGGTCACTGTGTCTTTTCCCAGCAACAGTAACCCTAACTAAAACATATATTGGTACCAGGAGCATGGTATTGTTATGACAAGCCTTACCATTATTATGTTTTTTAGAGGAATACAGAAAACTTTGTAACTTTAGACTACAAATATGTTTGGACACTTTAAGCAGAGTCTAATGTGGCATCCTAACAGGAGCATAGAAGAAAATGCTGAGAGTAATTTAAACTGTGGAAGCCCAGCTCAAGAAGTGTCAGAGGGAAGAATGTTAATAACAAGCCTAGAGACCACTCTTGTGATATTTTGGCAAAGGAATGTGTGTGTGTGTGTGTGTGTGTTTTCCTAATCCTAAAGCTTTGTTTACAGTGAACTTAAAAACTTGGATTAACTGTCCTGGCAGAGATTTCAAGACAGCCTGGTATTGACTGTCTTGTGGTTATTAGTGGTCAATTGTATTCACATCTATAATGAAAAAGAGCAAACCAGTAAACCTTACTCCTTTATGGCCTCTGCACAAGCTCCTTCCTCCAGGTTCTTGACCTGTTTGAGCTCCTGTCTCAACTTCCTTCAATGATGATCTATGATGTGTAAAGGAAAAGAACCCTTTCCTCTTCAACTTCTATTGGATCATGGTGTTTTATTACAGCAAAAGTAGCTCTAACTTAGGCCAGGCATGTAACATGGTGTCTCTTCATGTAGGCCTGGAAATGCCATTGCATGAAGTTATGAGGGTGAAGCCTAGATAGTGTTGGAGACCTCAAGATGTTGGAAATACCAGAAACATGTAATGCCTGCTGAGGAAAGCTGGAGACCAGGTGTGGAAGCAACATAAGAGAGACTAGTATGCTGAAGTCAACGAAGTTGAAACGAGTTGGTGATCTGAAGAGAACTTTGACATCATACATGGAGATGTAGGATTTAGAGTTTGTGCTTCTGGTTTTCAGTCTTGCTTTGGTCCTGTGTTTCCTCACTTTGCTCCCCTCCCTCTCTTTTGGAATGGTAATGTATATTCTCTCTCACTGTGCCACGCCCACTCACATCAGGTCTAAAAACCTGGACTAGTCCTGAGGAAAAGGAGTCTCAAGGAGACTCAGCCTCCTAGAATCCTGGCATTTCCAATAATCTATATACATGAACCCTATCTGCATGTTAGTATGGTGCATGCTCTCTTTCAGTATTATTAATGCCTTTAAAGACTGAATTTTTACCATAGGTGAAGTTTCCACCAGTGTTCCAAAGTCCAAAAAACTTCCCAGGAGCTCAGAATTCGGTAGGAAAGGTTACCTATTCATTAGCATTCTAATTCACTTCTAGTAAAGACCAGTGAAACTGATTAATCATCACAAAGAACAGAGCCAAGCCTAGGGCAAAGCTTACCAAGGCCTAGGAAATAGGGAGGTTGTGGTATTGCATTAGCAGAACCCCCCCCCCAAAAAAAATAAATAAATAAAACAGGTTCTTCCGCTAGGCCCAAAGGAACAGCATAATCAAGAACTTACTGGGGACCCCTGACAGTGGGGTTTAACTATCCAGTAGCCTTGCACCTGGCTTCCTCCTCAAGCTGCCTGGTCCCACCCCATGGTCTTTTGTTGTATTCAATCCTTTGTTTTGTGTCATTGTATCTGCAGATGTATCCTGCCCAGCTTTTCTTGTTTGTTCTGTATTAAAGATGTGATGCTCATTTTAATCAATACATTCAGTTTTACACCCTCTCTTGTGTCGAACTGTCTGTCACTCATTTGCCACCGAATCCTCACTCGCCTGCAACCAAGAGACCCGTTCCATGCAGATCAGAGACCCAAGTGAAGTCTGTCTGTGACATCATTGTATGTTGGAAGTATGTGATCTACTTTTTGATTTTGATTTCACAGGGGGTTACAGTTAAGAGAGTTCCATGATCCTTGAGTACTTTGAACTTTGAACTTTTGAACATTGTTGAGACTGTAGTAGACTATGGGAACTTTTGAAGTTGAACTGAATGTGCTTTAGCATTGTAATATGGTTACAACCTTATGGGAGTCAGGGACTACAATTTGGTGGTTTGAATAAGAATAGTTCTTCATTTCAATACTTATTCCCCAGTGAGTGACACGATTTGAAAGAATTAGAATGAATTGGGGGGGGGGTGGCCTTGGAGGAATTTGTCATTGAGTGTGGCCTTTAAAGTTTCCAAAGCTTCACCTTTCTCTGGTGTTTACAAGTATCTCTGAATACCACAATGATTAAACAAATAAGAACAAAATTTGACATGCAGATTTTAAAATGTCACTTAGTTTGGATGATATAGAAGAAATCATATCTAACTTTGCACCTTCCTCTATCTGTTGTATGGAGCCAGGAGCCTCCTGCTTTGGTCCATTTTTTGATTATGCTTCTGAGTACTTTCTGAGGGGGAGTATCAGGCCAAAACACCAAGCCAGCACCTGTGCACGATGCCCACAATACACCATGAAATGTCACACGGGTTGCCATTGGCACAGTGAGATCCCAGAGGATGTCTGTTCTCAGAGATTTTCCCGTAACACAGAGCAAGTACAGCTGCATCAGGTTATGTTATTAAAAATACAGTATTCAACAAAACAGAAGGTACTAGAAGGAAAATTCCTAATTAAAGAGGCTAACACACAGAAAAACGTAAGGAATAAGTAATCCCACACTAGAAAATCAAAAGAACAAATATCACACACACACACACACACACACACACACACACACACACACTCACACACACACACATTACCACCATGATGAAATAACAGGTATCAGCAAACACTGCTCATTGATCTATCTCAACATCATTGGTCTTAAATCACCAGTAAAAAGTTACAGACTTATAGAGTGGAAGCAAAACAGCTACTCATCTTTTTGCTGTATCCAACAATACACTTTATCATCAAGGTAGCCATGACCTCAAAGTACAGTGATGGAAGAGATATTCTAAACAAGTAGACCTAAGAATTAAGCTGGTGGAGCCATTCTAATATCTGACAAAATAGACTTCAAGCCAAAACTAACCAGAAGAGATAAAGAATACTATATATTCATAAAAGTTGAAATCCATCAAGAAGACAATACAATTCTTGACATCTGTCCTAACACACAAGGCACCCAAGTTCATAAAAGGAACATTACAGTAGTTTAAATTGCTTATTAAGCCTCACATACTCATCTTGTGAGACTGTAATAGCTAACTCTTGCCAATAGACAGGTCACCCAAGCAAAACCTAGACAGAGAAATGACTGTTATCATGCAATATCTGCAAGGAACAGCATATGAGTGGTTCACTGTCAGAACTCTACCGTGGCAAGCTCATAGAAATCCCTTTTCACTTTGCAGAGACCCATAGTGAATTTGGTTGCCTCTATTGCTTTTTATTCAGATCTCATGTGCTACAAGCCCCCCTTGCTTTTGCTATGCTGTCTATCCTCACAGCAAATTTTTTTTCACCTTGTTTGCCACAGGCAAGGCCAGGATCATGCAGGCTGAAAGCCTTGTGGATGATTCTGTTTTTTCTCAGTGCTCTTTTGAGAGGTAAACCCTTTCTTTTCTCTCTCTGTCTCTATTGATCGTCAGATGTGACCTTTAATCCTGGGTGTTTTGGGAGATGTAATCATGTTCCTAGAGAAACAGCTACAGTCACACTGAGTAAGCTGGTGGCATGTGTTGAAAGCAGTCAGTCATGTTTACAAAACGGTGTAGAGAAAGATATGTCTTATCAACAGGGACTTAAAATGAGGAAGCTATTTCTGATCAACAGAGACTTAGAAAACAGGAAAGCTATGTCTGATCAATAGAGTCTTAAAAAAAATGGTTCTTGGAAGGATGCTATCAGAAAATGATAGGTGCCTATCAGAAAATGTTGCTTGGTGAACCATCTCTGTCAGCAATTTAAAAAGTATTGTGACAGAGAGATGCTATTTAATAACTAGACTTATACCCACAAATGTTTAATCTATCTTTCAGCTTGCATAACTTTATAACTTCATTTGCTACCAGCTGAGTATGTGCTCATGTCTACAGGATATGAATTGTCCACTGCAGGTCCCACCAGATGAATGACGTAATTGTCTCCTAGGGAACAATGGAGCTGATGTAGAGTAAACCAAACACTACTATTCTTTAAAAAAAAAAAAAAAAGTGTGACTATAAAATGATATCTAGTGACATTCTGCTATACCCACACATCTCTCCTTGCTCAGCCAAGAGAAGCTTTCTCTTGAAATTTATGGGATCAAATACAGAGACCCATAGACAGACATGATGTAGAGAATGAGAGACCTGGGAACACTGGATCACTCAACCCTAAAAGGATTGTCCCAATCAAATATCTCTCCTCTGGAACCAGGGAATCCCGCATAAGAGGAAGCAGAAAGAGTATAAGAGAGTGGATGGAAGACACAGATAAACCAAGACCTCTAAATAGACATGAGCAAAGTTCATATAAAATACAGAAACTAGGAGCACGCACAGGGTTACATGATTGTGTGCCTGATAATATGGCTATGTATTATAGCTCCTGGTCTAGTATTTAAGGGATTTATAAGTGTGCAAACAAGTGAGTTTCTGTTTCTTGTAATTTCTCTGGGGCTTTTTTACTGTTTTGTTTTAGTTCAATGTGTTAGAGTTTTGTATTATCTTATTTTATTTTATTATTATTTTTAGAAGCCTCTTTTGTTTTTATTTTAAATGGGAGAGAGAAAAGTTGTAGAGCTGAATAAGAGGGTAGGTGGTGAGGAACTGGAAGGATTTCAGGGAGGAAAAACTGAGAATAGGCTATGTCATGTGAGGGGGAAATCCTATTTTCAATAAAAAAGAAAAAAATTAAAGATAGAGTAAGGTTTCTTTGCCTCATGTTTGTGTATGAAAAATAAATAAATAAATAAGTAAGTAAATAAATAAATAAATAAAGTTACAGTCTTCCAAATTAGTAGTGAAGAACCAAATGTATTTTTGTTTTGTTTTCTTTTTTTTAATTTTAGCCTATTCTTAACTATATATTTTATTTTTCTATTTGTGATTTGTTTGTTTTTTTTTTGTTATTTGTTTTGTTTTTGCTTTCTTACCTTGAGATGTTGTGATATAAAGACGGAAGACATCATCATTGTCTCCATTCCTGCACACTAGACTTTTGTCTGTTCCTGATTACATTACCCAGCTAGCATTTCAGGACTAGGTACTTGGTATGAGTGTTAATAGATACACATACTTATGGAAGTTTTCTCTCTGTGAACCTCTGATCATGCCTCTTGTTTCTGGTGGCCTTGGGCTCCACGTTTTTGCTTGCCATCTTCTCTCTTTCCTTCACTTTAAGTTTCTTCTTTCATTCCACCTTTAGAGAAGGTCACTCTAGGCAGAAAATCTGCCAAGTTACTCATGGCTTGGAAATGAGATAATGGAACACTATTCAGAATTTAGAAACTACCAGAGTCCTCAAATATTGACAATAGAGTCGCCATTATCAACACCTGCTGGCTTTTCCCCATAGCCTCCTACCTGCCAGTACCCTATGTTTCATATATAGTTTTGTACTTTTATGTCTGGTATTGAGGAGCAGGTAACACTCAGTTGCCAGATTTAAAATTGCAGTATAGCTATTTTCATCTAGAAATATTTGGTGCTCTTGTCCACCAAAGAATGACATAGCCATTTAATCATAGGCTTTTATCTCCAAGACACAGAGTTCCTCTTTAATAATTTTAGTGGATTTTTCTGTAACTCATTCAGTAGCAAAAGATATAATTCAGGAAGTATGAAGACCTTGCAACTCACTGACACTGTGACATGTCACACGGGAAGATGAATGGGTATTATCTCAGACTTTATTATAAAGGAAAACAGGAGATGTGGAAACCATAAACACCAGACAATGCAAAAGCTGAGACTGAGAATAAACCTGCCATAAGTGACATTTGAGTAGATGGAAAGGACAAATAAGGTTTGAATGGGAAGCCTCAGAGACAAAGACTACAGCAAAGTTACAGGAGAAGGAGGAGATAAATGTTGCAGGTGAAGAACAAAGAATATATGCATTTGCTAACTGCTAAGGATTGGGATTTGGAACTAGGGAGGTGATAGGTGGTGTGGACTGGAGCATCATTCAGGTCTCTGCATTTAGCTAATGCCCTCAGTTCTCAAGGGCAGCTCTTCGAAAGGGGAGAGCCAATGATCAGTTTCACAGTTTTATTTTCCCTACCGGTCCTTGTTAGCATTTGAAATCGACCAATAAATGAATGCCGTGCTTACTCTGAGCATAAGAGAAGGTAGGGTCTGGGATTTCACTAAAAATAATGAGGTATTTTATAGAATGCACACCTGTAATGCAACAGCCAGACGAGCAAAAGCAGAGCAGGAGTTCCAGTTGAGATGCACATCTCACAACCTCCTTATTTTCCTCAGGGCTGGGAAACAGTACAGACAGATGTCCTGGGCCATGTGGCTGGGCAGAGACAAATCACCCTCATGCAGCTGTGTAGACATCTGTCCAAACCGATTAAAAAATAGATGTATCCACTCTCCTCAGTATCTTGAGAGGCTTTGGGGTTATCACGATTTATATGCCAGCCCCAAATCTGTCTCATACCTAGTGATAAAATGCAGTGCCTTCCTAACCCTGCAGTCTTAAAAAGCTCACTGTTAAACATCGGTGCAGTTTTATAGACTTTAAAGAGTAAGACGGAATTTTTTTGCCTGTGTGGATATGTATATGTATTGGGATATTATTTTAATTAATTAGCTAAATCTCTAAGCCACATATTCAGATGCGTGACATTTGATGTTTATGATGTCAATGGAGACTGGAAAGTAGATGTTTGCTCGGGGCCACATATTCTACATAACATACAGAATCAGGTTGCTTCAAATTCTGTTTTAGATCTTGTGGTGTTTTATATCATCAGTCTCACTGGACCAGGGGATCTAGCACTGTGAGGCACCTCTGGGTGTGTTTGTAGGGTGTTTTCAAATTGAATTGACATGTGTGACAATAGAGAGAACTACCACCCTACATGTGGGTGTCACTGCAAGGTCTTATGGCCATCTGAGCAACAAACAAAAGATTAATTTGTGCTGAAAAAAGTAACAAAATACAAGCATACAGATCCATCAATGCCTTTGAGTTCAACCAAGCACAATGAATATTCAGGAATAGCTTCAAATGAGTAATTTAACTAAGAGGTAGATAATAAATAGGAGATATTATATTCTGTGTGAGCTGACAGTGGCTTTGGTGCAGGCCAGAAAGAGCGCTTCCAGGAAAAAAAAAATCAGTTACACGGGTAGCATAAATTGTGCATGAACAGCAATCTAAATCAATGCCAACTTAGAAAAAATAAATTAGCACAGAGACTATAACAATAAACTTGGTTTAAAGAACCAATTCTCTTAGCATCAGGAGAAATTACTGCAACAAAATGTCTTTTTTCTTAAAAAAAAAATACACTGAGCATTGCATCTCATATTTCTACTCAATTTCACTCTGTCATAACTATATGACTAAAAGCCAATCTTTCCTTTTACTCCAAGCAGGTATTTTTCCACTGTTCATTCCATTTAGTACGTCTGTGCAAGCTGTACTTTGGTGAACATTTGTAACATGTAATTTACTTATAATTTTACATAATTATGCAAAACTGTAAGTAAAGGAACCATTCAAGGTTTTGCATGCCATTTCCTTACAGAGACTCTGCCAGACTTGACGATTTAAGAACAGGTCTTTCTGAGGACTTTGTGAGATGTAATGATGCAATGTCAACGGAGAGGAATTGCTTTTGGAAAGGAAGCACATCTTGGCAGATGAGAAAACACCATTAATGTTAGGCATTTTCATTGGAAGGCATGTATTTTTCATCCAACTTAAAGACCTTCTTTGTTGACTATCAAACCAAACTTAAAGAACAAAAGGAAAGAACTAAAACATAATGAGATTTATTTTCTTGCTAAGTTGACCACTGGTTTATCCTCACACCATTTTAATGCTGCTTTCATTTGGTTATTAACTGCTGCTTTGCTCCGCTTTGGCCTCAGACCTTCTGTGATGCTTTGGGGGGGGGGGGGTAGTTGATGGACAACTGAGACCACACTGTGCGCGACCACACGGCTTTGGCGCTTCCTTATCCCTTGTACAGCCGGTTCCCCTTTAGCTCAGATACTATACCCCTTCAATAATTAATACGGGCGCTTGAAGGAAGACATTTAGTAGGCTTAAATTTTTTAAACTAAATTTAGGAGCTGGAGAGATGCTTCAGTAAGTAAAGTGCTTGCCCACACACACAAAAGCCAAAGTTGCTTTTCCAAAACTCATATAAAAAGCCACCCATGATGGTGCTTCTTTGCAATCCTAACACTGGCAAGGCAGGGATAAATGGATTCCTGTGGCTCATTGGCTGGCTAGCCTAACTTAATTAGTGAGTTTCAGAATGAAAAGTCTTGTCTTGTCTTTTCTTTTCTTTTCTTTTCTTTTCTTTTCTTTTCTTTTCTTTTCTTTTCTTTTCTTTTCTTTTCTTTTTTCTTTTTTTGTATTTTCGAGACAGGGTTTCTCTGTGTAGCTCTGGCTGTCCTGGAACTCACTTTGTAGACCAGGCTGGCCTTGAATTCAGAAATCCACCTGCCTCTACCTCCAGAGAGCTGGGATTAAAGGCCTGTGCCACCACGCCCGGCTCAGAATGAAAAATCTTATCTCAAAAGAAGTTGAAGAGTGCTCCTGAAGGATGGTATACAAGGTTGTATCTGGCTTACACACACACACACACACACACACACACACACACACACACACACACACGCACACACCTAACTTTAGATATGAAACTACTGGTTTTCTTTTTATTTAAGTTTTGATATTTTAGTTTACCCACCTGTTTTATCTCTATTCGTATCTTAATGTCATTGTGGATTTATAATTTGTAATTTACTTTTACTTGATTAACTTGTTGGCCTTTCAAAATTACCCTCACTTTAAGACATTCTTATCTTTATCTCCTGTGAAGAATAGTGTCAGTTTCTGACAAGGAAAAACATTGAAAATGAGGACTTAGACCAGAATTTGCTATACTGTTCTCTGAGTTTGAGGGTTCACGTTAAAAGTATTTTTAACTCCTCTTTCTCATTAGTGTTTAGTGTGATGTTATCTGAAGCTCCTTGCTCATATTGCCCAGAGCTATTAGAGCTATTGTCTCTAAGATATGCCTGGTTCAATTTGGTCTTTGGGAATATGACACAGGTAGTTGCTACACTCCTCTTCAAACTTGATAATTATTACATTTATTTTCAAGTACATTTTCTTGTAGATTCTAAATCACTTCTTAGGAGCTTCCCAAACCAAGGACATCTGGTGTTCTTATACTATTTGAATGTCCCTCTGCCTATGGTTTTCACTCTGGTCAACATCTCTGCTTGAAAGGGAGACCTAATTCCTTTAATATTACACAAGCTCCATGCATTGGTGACATAATCTCTGGTCCTTGTTATATACTGTCTAAGCTGTATGGTAAGATTAATAGGAGTTATTAAGTGTGTGTTTGTGTGTGTGTGTGTGTGTGTGTGTGTGTGTTACTATGTATGTCTAATGAGGCAAAGGTCTAAGTTAGGTGCCTTCTTGCACCTTATACCTTACCTTTTGAGACAGGCTCTTTCTAGACCAGCTGAAGAGCAAGCCCATATGATTCTCCTTTTTCTGTTACATAGCAGGGCTTTTTTATTTGTTTTGTTTTTAAATTTAATTCATGCACATAATATGTTTTGGTCAAATCTGCTGCTCCAATTTCCTCTCTTCTAAGCCCACATCAACCCTCCCATTGCTTTGTCCTCCTAATTGTCCTCTCTCTCTCTCTCTCTCTCTCTCTCTCTCTCTCTCTCTCTCTCTCTCTCTCATTCTCCCTCCCCCTCCCTCTTCCTCTCCTTCTTCTTCCCCCTCTTCTTCTTCCCCCTCTCTCCCCCCCTCTCTCTCCCTCTCTCTCTTCCTCTCTGTCTTTCTTTTCTTTTTGTAATCCACTGATGTAGGGTCATGGAGTAGACCAGGGGTAGTGTCTTTGGCCAGCATCCCTAAAGACAATGGACCCATCAACCATCAGTTTCCTACAGATCCGCTACTAGGGGTTGAAGTTTATGAGTTCCTCATGATCTCTGCTGAGATTTTTGTCTTCTGTGAATTTGTGTGGGCCTTGTGTATGCTGGCACTGTGCTGTGAGCTCATATATTTAGCAGCCTGAAAATACACCTCATGAGATGTATAATACAGTCATGAGGTAGTCATTGACTGTTTCTGGTTCTCTCAATTTTTTTGGTCACTCTTCTGTGATATTCTCTGAGCCTTTAAAGGAAAGGATATGTGCAACATACTCAACAACAACAAAAAATTGCAATATATATACACCTAGTGATTTGAATAAGAATGATTCCTCCTATGGTTGTATGTTTTCTAAATGCAGATCTTCAGGCATGTGACAAGAATTCTACTGACTGAACCTCAAGATATACTTTTGATCTGCAAAGGCAAGGTCCTAATTATTGAGTATGTTCCTGAGCATGTGTGTTAGATCATGCCTTTATTTATTTAACCAAATTGAAAATTGATTGTTTTCATACAATATATTCTGATTGTGGTTCCTCTCCCTATTCTCCCAGATAATCCCCACTTTTCTATCCATCTAACTCCACTCTTTCTCTCTCTTCAGAAAACAAACAGACAAATAAAACAAAAACAAACCAGAAAAGGACTAAACAAAGAAACAAAGAAAGAAAAGGAAAAAAAGAAAAAATATGAGAAAAACATACACATTTGCCTGCCTGCACAAATACACATGTGCGCGCGTGCGCACACACACACACACACAAACACACAAATCCATAAAACACAAACTGAATAGTATAACACACACACACACACACGCGCGCGC
>NC_034604.1:26112346-26137757 GCF_900095145.1 Mus pahari | reverse complement strand
ACAGCCGCCAGGCGAACACCCCTCCTGGGCAGGAGAGGCGCAGGACGATCGGGTCCAGCTGCTGCGGGTCCCCTCACCAGTCCGCTCTTTCCCCCATGGCCAGGCTTTTAAGTGTGGTTTTATACACAGTGAGACTCTCTTGGAGAAAACTTATTTTTTGTGTGTGAGTGGTTGTCAATTTGGGATAGCTTCTTATTTAAGGATGGGAGACAAGTTCTACTTTCTTCAGTGTGGAGGCCCTGTGCAGGAATTATACAGTGCCTATCAAATTGAGATATTTCATTTGTTACTAAGTCAAGAATCACCATCCAATACCTACTATAAACTATGTTACCTTGAACATATGTTGAAGCAGGAATGGCAGAGCCACCTCTATGTAAACACCTAGGGTTGTGCAGCCATAAAAGCATCTACTGCAGGAGGACCTAACTGAGGACTGCCTGAGAGACCAAGGATTGCTGGTGCAGACAAGGTCAGCCAATCAACTGGGAATTGCTTTTTAGAAGAGATGCTTTCTTGGGACCAATGGAGCATGAGTGGAGGGTATTAAAGGAGCTTGCAGCAGTGTTCAGATGAGATTGGTGCAGCATTTCTCATGGGCTTCCAGAGTCTGTGTCACTGACTCTGTGACACCTCACGGGCAAACCACAAGGGCTGGTAGGGTTGAGCAGTGAGTAGTTCAAGGCACAGGCAGCAATATGTAAATATTCTATCATGTGTATTTTGTGCATTGAGTTATATGTTTTTCAGGTCCAGAGACATAGGAAACAATTGAAAGTATTTGACGAGATTAAGCAATTATAGTAAAACTTTAACCATACATTTTAAAACAGTTTAAAACATGTATTTAAACATATATTTGGTAAGACAAAGAAATATAAAACTCATTCCCTGTAGTGGCTATTCCTGGTTGTCAACTTGACTATATTAGAAATGAACTACAATCCAGAATTGGAAGGCTCACCAGTGAACCTAATCTGGAGGCTGGGAGATAGAAGTTTCTGATCTGGATCTTGGTATGGAGATCTTGAGACACAGTGCTGATTGAATCCAGAAGATTAAGACAGGGAGATCTCCGAGTCCAAGGTCATCTGGGATTAAAGGTGTGGTGGCACACACCTTTAATCTGGGCTACACCTTCTGCTGGAGACCATATAAGGACATTGGAATAAGGGAGTCTGGCTCTCGCTCTTCTGCCTGCTTTCCATGGGGGACTAAGCAACTGCTAGACCTTGGACTTCCATTCACATCTACTACTGAACCATTGTTGGGAATTAGACTGAAGACTGTAAGTCATCAATAAATTCCTTTACTATATAGAGACTATCCGTAAGTTCTGTGACTCTAGAGAACCCTGACTAATACATTCCCCCAAAACCAAAAACCCTGTAAGTATACAGAAATGAGGACTGTAACTTAATGCTATATGGAAATTTAAACAACTCAAATAAAAATGTTCTATTCATATCCATTATGATATAGTCAAGAAGACATGAATCGAAAATTCTTAGATCATGAGAAACTGTTCAAAGAATTGCCCTAACAGGCCATTCCAGCAATATAGCTGGTCTGATTTGTAAGATTTTCATTCTCAGTGAGTTTTTGTGCAGCTCTCAAGAATGACTTTATAACAAGCTTTCATTCACTGCTGCCTCATACCAGCCAGCTTGCCAGCTCCTAAGCACTTTAAATGCCAATAAGCTTTCTATCCTAAATATTTCATAGATTTCTCCATCTTAATAAACCACAGCCTATCCCTTGTTTTTCAGACACAGCAGAGGCTGCTCTTGCCTGTGGATGTGTATTTGGAGTTGTCATCCAATTCTTCTATGTAAGCCACAAATAAAACTTCCTTCACTCGTGTTTCGCTTATCTCTTTGTCTAAGTTTGATCATTTGTAGAAGGAAAAACCTGAGTGAAAAGCAAAAAGGGACCTTCTAAACCACAGAGAACCATACTGGCCACTTTAAACCATACACCATGAAAATGAAAAGTCATAGCCTAGACTCATAGTCTCTCCTAATCTGATCTCTACTAAGTCTCTAAGGGGAATGGCAATCTGTGTCTAACTTCTTAACAAAAGCTTTACCCAAGAGTCAGATAATGAGTGTTTCTAGTTGGGCATGCTGCGTCACTGAAGGAGTCTTTAGCCACAGTGGTCCACGATTCTCCAATTACCTTTTCAGACATGATGTGCAGGAATCACCCAACCTGAACTTAAGGCGAAATCTCAACTGTGTGAAGTTGGTGGCTTCCTTTGTCCTGAACGATACTTTGTGATACTTTTCCTTTTCAAAAACAAACAAACAAAAAAGCCAAATCAATTTAAATGCTGAACAGCCTGGAGATTCAACTACCCATAGATGGCTGTTTTCTAAGCAAGGGTAAGATGAAGGTGTGGTGAAAATTCAAACATCTTCAGCAAGTTGGTAAGTAAACCCAGAGTCTCATATCTCCAATGCTGCATCACACAGCCTAGCACTCAAATGGGAGACTGCAGACCCTAAGCTTCACAGTAGTCCCAATTAGAATACTTCTTTCGACATTTATTATGAGTTCCTTCTTCTTCTTTTTTTTTTTTTTTTTTTTTTAAGGTTTTTCAAGACAGGGTTTCTCTGTGTAGCCCTGGCTGTCCTGGAACTCATTCTGTAGACCAGGCTGGCCTCGAACTCAGAAATCCACCTGCCTCNTGTCCTGGAACTCATTCTGTAGACCAGGCTGGCCTCGAACTCAGAAATCCACCTGCCTCTGCCTCCCGAGTGCTGGGATTAAAGGCGTGCGCCACCACGCCCGGCTGAGTTCCTGCTTCTTTCTCAGATCACGGTGGGGGCTGATCAATGTTAAGATTCATGTCTTTGTATTATACTTCATTTTGGAGAAATATTTACTATGATACTATCATTAGTGAAGCAAAGTATCCTATCTCTGCATAAAGGAATCATAATATAATCCAAGGAATAATACAGCCCAGTCAAGGAGAGTGGCCAGTGGTGCATCTCAGTGGTACAATACTGGCCTAACACATGAAAAGTCTGTGTTCCATTCCCAGGGCCAGCAAAAGAACAAAGACCCACCCACAATCAACCAAGTCCTTTTGTTCAGGTTCTGTTTATGTGGCACAGCATGAGTGAAGTAAATAGCATGCTTATCTGCTCTTCATCTTTTATACAAAAAGAAACTCCTTAAAAAAAAAATAGGATCTGTACACCATAGTTAAAAATAGTGAGTGAGTGGATTGGTGTCCCCCCTCTTCCACTGGAAGACTTGCCTGGCTATAGGAGTGCCCTCTTCAGGATCCATATCCCCCATTGCTGGGAGTCTCAGCTAGGGTTACCCACAAAGACTCCTGTAAGTCTCCCCCAACCCCCACTGAATTCTGTTCTCTCCCATCCCTCCCTGAACACCTGATCTCCACCCTGTTCACCTCCCCAGCCCTTCTCCCTCCGTCTACTTTCAATGTCTATTTTATTTCCCCTTCTGAGTGAGATTCAAGAATCCTCACTTGGGCCCTCATTGTTACCAATGACTGACCCAATTGGAGACCCATCCCATGAGAGAGAGCCAACCCCTGACACTGTTAATGATATTCTGTTATGCTTGCTGACTGGAACCTTTGCATAACCCTTCTAAGAGGTTTCATCCAGCAGCTAATGGAAACAGGTACAGAGACCCACAGTCAAACAATAAGTGGAGCTTAGGGAGTATTGTGGTAGAGTGGAGGGAAAGGAGTGAAGGAGTCTGTTTGGTTAAAGACACCACAAGAAGACCTAAAGAGTAAAATAACTAGGGCCCGTGGGACTGAGCAGCCAGCTGGGGAGTATGAATGGCCCCTTGCACATGTGGGGGAGAATTGTAGCTTGTTTTTCATGTGGGTTCCCTGGCAGTTGGAACAGGGGCTGTCTCTGATTGTGTTGTGGGCCTTTGGATCTTTTTCCCATGGTTAGGTTACCTTGTTCGGCCTCAGTGGGAAAAGATGTGGTTGGTCTTGTTGTGATTTGATGTACCAGGATGGGTGGGTACCTAGGAAGGAATGGGGGAGAGTGCAGGGGTGAGACTGGGAGAAGAGGAGGGAGGGCCCTGCAATCAGGTATAAAGTAAGTAAGTAAATGAATTAATGAGGAAAAATAAAACAGTGAGAGAAGTCAAACAAAAGAATCAGCATGGAAAATAAATGCAACATTTGACTTACATAAAAGAATGAAGGGCACCAATTGGAAACTATCTCACTTGAAGGTCAGGCAGAGAAGACCAAGAACTAGTTCTTAGAAGGGCATGCTTCTCTACTGCCTACAAGAATCAACACCCTGGGACTTTATTGGAAGGAAACTTAAATCCAGGCAATCATTCTGAAGATGCTGGTAAGAACGTTTATTCTAGACTCAGAAAGACTTAAGAAGACTACGGCATTGCATGCTTGCTAAACATTACCAGAGACTCTACTTATGCATGTCATCTCAACAACGGGATTAGAGATGTATTGCCACGCACAGTGCACTGGTCAGAACTCTAGGACTTAATCCCAGTACTGCTATACACTATTTAGGAGAGAATTTAGTGAAAAGGTGATAATGAACTTTCTCAGTGCTGAAATGATTGCCAAGAGAAAGAGGGATTAAAGTCACTGTAATTAGCTAAGAGGACTAGAACACAGAGTAAGAATGGAGGTCTTGTCTAGGCAGAATGCTGGCATAGTGAAGGTAAATGCCTTGCAATTTGGAACCCTCTAACATGTGATGTGGTACTCTGGCAAGGTTGTTCAGGAGACTGACTTGAAATGATTGGAATGCTGTGTCTGACCTTTTTTTAAGAAAAAAAAAACAAAAAAACAAACAAACAGTTTTCTAACTTCTGCCTACAGGGTAGCTTTCTGTGATTCTAACAGAATCTTGGGTATTTGGATGTGACATGAGGCAGTCTACTGCTCAACATGTAGCTGCTGGAGTCAAAGAAACAGATTTCTCAGTGTGCTTTTTCAAGTTTGATGGAAAGACTGGAAGGGATATAAAGCCACACATATTGTCTTTCATGAAAACTCAGACATGCCTGACATCTAGCACAAAATAAAAGCGTACCCTCCTAATCTTCGCTTTCAGTCTACTGTGAGAATTCAACCCTTTCTTGTGAATGCCATGTGTACCTGTAACTCTTCCAATTTCTTATAGTCTCCATTTGAAATGAACAGGAAGACAGAAATTTCTAGCCTGGGGTCAGTTTGAAAATGTCATCAACAGAATTTGGGCCCCAGAACAGTTCATTGCCAAAAAGTAAAACAAAAACTTTTAAAGATGGAAAAAAATAATATATAGCTTCTGGAAATTTCAAACAGGCTTTCCCTTAGAGAATTTAGCTGTCGGGATGCTGTTATTGAATGTGATTTATTTAATAATTATATCTTCAACACCATATCCTCTGGTGACCACAAGTCAATATATATTAATAAGATACTCTAATTTTATCTAAGGTAAATGCTTCTGGGTAAAGCTAAACTCTGTTCTTCTATTTAATTATCTGTAAGATGTTGAATCACTTTATCCATGTCTTCCAGTCTTCTTTGTCCTACTCTAGGCAGCCTGCAGGGACCCCTCCTTATACCCTACCTCTCTTCTCTTGGAACTTAGCCTCTTGGTACAGATCCAGCCAAGCTCTTTCCTGCAAACACTCCCAGCCTTCTGTTTCTAGTCTATCTCCGTTCCTTTGTGTTGTCACTGTCACTAATCTGCAGAAAAACTTTCTGTCAGGGATCCCCAGCCGCACGCACGCTGGGTTGGGACTCTCACTACCCTTTTCTAGCCTCCCTAATGATCTTTCCAGACTTATTCTCCAGCTTTTTTTTTTTTTTTTTTGGAATATTCTCCAGGCCCTTCTTATACTCCCACCTCCATTTCCCTGGTCCCCACAGCTTTCCCCACAGCCCCTTCTCAGCATTCCCTCTAGCCCATCTCCATTCCTTTTTCTTACCTACCTGCAAAAATACTCTATACCAGGAACCATGCACCCACCATACTTAATTAGGATCCAGACAGGACAATAATAGCAAAGAAGGAATCAAAACAGACAAGAGCATATATTAACACCAACAAGCCTCAAACACTATAACTTCAGATGCCTAGGTGCTGGTACAAAAACACAAACATAAAGAGCTAAGAAAATATGTGCCATCACCAGAATCACCAACTCCACCACAGTAGGCCCTGAGAGATGGTATATAACTGAAGCACAAGACAAGGACTTTAAAACCATATTTATGAATATGTTTGAGGTACTTAAGGAGAATATGAATAAATTCCTTAAGAAATAGTGAAAACATAAAGGAACAGTTTAATAAAACAATAAAAATAATTCAAGACATGAAGGTAGAATTTAAAGAAGCACACTAAAGAATATACAAACTTAAATAAAACCTTTCAAAGGTAAGTCTCACTAACAGATTATTAGATATAGAAGAAAAAACTTAATACATTGTAGATAAGGAGGAAAAAATGAATATCTTGGTCAAAGACAATTTTAATCTAAAACTACCAGGCATTAAAACATCTAGAAAATCTGGAGCAATATGCAGAGACCAAATTTATGAGTAACAGATATAGAAGAAGGAGAAAACCCCAGATCAATGTACAGAAAATATTTTCAACATAATCATAGAAGGAAATGCCCTCAATCTAAAGAAGAAGGAACTCATCACAATACAAGAAACATACAGAACACCAAACAGACAGGAGCATAAAAAGTTTCTCAAAACACATGGTTATCAAAACATATGCAGAAAAAACGATATTAAAACCTTGAATGTAAAAAGACAAAGTAACATGTAATGATCAGCCCATTAGTACCCCAGAGCTTCCAGGGACTAAACCACCAACCAAAGAGTACACATGGACGTACCCATGGCTCCAGCTGCATATGTAACAGAGGATGGCCTTGTTGGACATCAATGGAAGGAGAAGAAGCCCTTAGTCCTGTGAAGGCTCGATGCCCCAGTATAGGGGAATTGCCAGGGCCAGGAAGTGGGAGTAGGTGGATTGATGAACAGGAGGAGGGTGGATGGGATAGGGGGATTTTGGAGAAGAAACCAGGAAAGGAGATAATATTTGAAATGTAAATAAATAAAATATCTAATAAAAAAAGAAAAGCAACAAAGAAAGGATCATTACATTACTATTTTATTTATCTGGCATAAATAATAAATTGTATTTTGCAAGATGAAAAAATAAGGAATATCCATGTCTACAAAAGACAATAGAAGGAAAGTTTCAATCTGAAAAGGGGAACCATATCCCACAAGACACAAGGAATAAATAATCCCAGAAAAATAAAAGAGGGTGACCCATAGTATGACCACAAAATAACAGGAATCAATAAACACTACTTACTGATAACTCTCAGTGTTAATGGTCTTAATTCCCTAATAGAAAGACACAAGCTAACAGGCTGGATTAGAAAACAGGGACCATCTTGCTGATGCATTCAAGAAACACATCTTAGCATCAAAGATAGAAATGTTTGGATGAAAATAGTAAAAATTAAAGGATAGAAAAATATTCCAAGCAAATGTACCTAGGAATCAAGCCATTGGAGCCATTTTGTATCTGACAAAATAGAATTAAAACCTGAATTGGAAGACATGGAGAAGAACACCATAGACCCATCAGAGGAAAATATCATTCAAGAAGATATAGCAATTCTAAACATTTATTCACCAAACACAATGGTACCATCATTAGGGCAGAGAGACAGCCTACAGAGTGGAAAAGATTTTGTTGAGAGAAGACTAGTAGAATATGTTAAGAACTAATAAAACTAAACATCAAAAACCAGCCAACTGAACAAACAAACAAACAGGTAATCTAATTAAAAATTAGGCTTGAAGATGAAAGACAAATGCCTGAGAAACACTTTTAAACATCAGCATAATATCAGGGAAATGCATATTAAAACTACATTGAGATTTTTTTCTTATACTAGTCAGAATAGCTAGGATTAACAAAAACAACTTATAACACAAGATGGCAAGAATACAGGGAGAGAGAAATACTCATTTAGTGCCATTGAGTGCAAACTGATATGACCAGTATGAAAATCAGTGTAGCAGTTTCTCCAGAAAATTGAGAATACATATACTTTAAAATTCAGCTAAATTTTTATTGGGTATAAACCCAAAGAACTCTATATAGTAATACAGAGACACTTTGCTTATCCATGTTCATCAATGAAATATTCAAATAGCCAGGAACTGGAAATAGCCTAGATATTCATCATGGAAATGTAGTAAATTTATAGAATATATATATATATATATATATATAAAATATTCCATTAAGAAAATGAAATTTACGTGTAAAAGGATGTTGCTAGAAAACATAGAACTGAGGAAATAAGAGCTAAAAAGACAAATATTTGTTTTTCTATTATATGTGGATTTTAGCTTTTAAACCCTTCGTATTCTACTTCAATCTGAGCAACCAAAGAGGTTAGGTCCCTAGTAAGGAATTGTGGAGAAGAAGGAAACAGAAATATTTGTTATGCAAAGCCAGGAGGAAATTGGAATAGGAAGATTAAATAGGGAGGGGATAAAAGAATAAAAGCTGAAATATGAGAGGGATAAAACAATGTGGAAACCTACTACTATAGAAGCTTCTAAAATATATACATATGAAAAAGGAATATTATTTGACTCCCCAAATAATAGGGGAGTCAAAGCTACAACTATATATCTTTTGCCACCAAGTAAAACTTTCAGGGTCAGGAATGGGTTATATCTTAGTAAGTCTTTGGCCAAAAGGCCACATAGAAACCTTCAAACATCACAGACTGGTGTCAAATTTATTAGTTACTGCCTTCATCTAATGGTAAATCCCCACTGTTAAAAACAATACCTACATACATTATTCATAGAGAAGTTGAGCTGGTGCCTAAATAGTAGTGTCAACATTACTGGCTAGAATTTCTGGTCCTGGAACATACTCTGCGCTCTATCAGAGGAGAAAGGTAATCATGAATATCTCCTAGGTACAAAAACTATGATGTAAAATCATAACCTGACTTCAAAATATACTGATGCAACCATGGCACAGATGTTATAGGAGTAACCAGCCATTTTCTTGCTGGAATTAAGACCCACTCTCTGAGATGGAGCCCATTTTTTACACCGTTGAAATGTTCAAGAACTTAAGATGAGATACATAATTGGCCTTCCTCTAGGAAGACCTAATACTATACCAATGAAATGACTCCTAATGGCATACTGCTACATCCAAAGATTAACGCCCTCATCAGAGACGCTTACACTTACAGTTTATGGGAACAAACACCAAGACCCGTAAATGGACAATGGGACAGTGTACAGAGAATGATAAACTTTGGAGCACTTGGACCTAAACAGGATATCTTCATAAAAGCCCTCTCTTAAAGCTCAGGGATTTATTTCGGAGAGGAAAATTTTAAAAGCCAGTAGGGAATAGATGGCTCTAAGGAAACAGTGCTTCCAGACTCAGCCTAACTGATTGATGCACATGTGAACTCACAGAGAATGTGGCAGCACACACAAAGCATGGTCAAGCCAGTCAGGGTACCAGTGCTGGGAAGGGGAAGTGGTCACTAGTTGGCAATCCTAGCCAAGACACTATCTGCAAGTTATACCTGATGGCAAAGGAAAAATCAATGTTTTCCAAAGGTCTCACTGGATATATGCACCATACTCTAGGAAGGCCCCATGCCCAGAAGAACAGTGGGCCAGCAGGAAACTCAATGGTGTTTTTCTAGACTTAAAAAAAAAAATCTCATTTTCCTTTCTTTGATCATTGTGTGTGTGTGTGTGTGTGTGTGTGTGTGTGTGTGTGTGTGTGTGTGTGTTATTGTATTGTTGGCTCTTGGCTTTTTTATTTTGACTTTTGTTTGGGTTTCATGGTGAAGTTTTTATTCATTTCTTGATTTTTTTGTTTCACTTTTTCTTTTGTCTTCTTTAAAGAAAGAGTGAAAGACAGAAAGGAAAATAAATAACAAAATGTTGGGTTGGTAGGGAGGATCAGGGAGGAATTATAAAAAGGAAAACATGACTAAAATGTATTGTAAAATTTTGATAACATAATTTAATTACAGTGTATCTCTCTTCCCTTTGTTCGTCCAAACCCTTCCATATACTCCTCTCTGTTCTCCTTCAAGTTTATAGCCTCTTTTTCCATCAACTGTTATGACACACACACACACACACACACACACACACACACACACACACACACACATTTGCATGTATATGTATATTACTAAATATAAATTGTTGATCCATGTTACTTATATATGTTTTCTCGAGAGTGGTGGTTTGGCCCTGGAAAACCAATTGGTCTGCTCTTCCTCAGACAGAACAATATTTCTCCCACTCATATTTTACTAGGTTTCCTATAGTTCTCTGTGTGGAGTTGAAGCCCATGAACTTTTTCCCTCCCAGCTTGTCATTTTTTTCTTGGTGTCGTCTACTCATGTTGGTGAGACTTTATACTTTATGGGTATAGCTTCTGATGTTACTATGAGATATAATCTCATAGAAAAATTGCTGGTTCTCTGTCTCTTAAAAATCTCTCCTTTGTTCTACAATGTTGTCTGAACCTTAGGTACAGTAATGTATTGTAGACGCATCTTTTGGGACTGGGCTCTACAACTCTGAATTTTGATTGCCTGTTGTTTTCTATAGTGGCCTCCCATCTATTGAAAATAGAAGTTTGTAGCCGGGCGTGGTGGCGCATGCCTTTAATCCCAGCACTCGGGAGGCAGAGGCAGGTGGATTTCTGAGTTCGAGGCCAGCCTGGTCTACAAAGTGAGTTCCAGGACAGCCAGGGCTATACAGAGAAACCCTGTCTTGGAAAAACCAAAAAAAAAAAAAAAAAGAAAAAAAAAGAAAATAGAAGTTTGTTTGTTTTGTTTTGTTTTTTTAATAAGAGGGGTAAAGATTATACTTCTCTATGTGCATAAAGACAAATTGTTATAAAACATTAATAGTGATTATAGGGATTATGTTGGTTTTGTAAATTGGTGGTTATAGATTTTCTTTCAATAACCATGACTTGACTAACACTGAATAGTTATCTAGGTGTCTGGTACCAAGAATGGTATCTCTATTAAGAACAGGTCTTAATTCCAATTAGATAACTATTGGTCACTTCCAAAATTTGTGGGCCACTTGTGCACCCATAGAGGTTTTAGGACTTGCTGGTCATTAATGAGATCCATAGTGATAATAGCAGAGTAGGATTGCTGGTTGCCTCACTCATTTGGAAGCTTGCATGGCATAACATGAAATCTAGTCCTCATGGATAGGGATTCCAGTCAGCTCCAGCTCAGGGCTTACTGAGTTCTGTCTTCTGAGTGTGTGGTGTATTTAAGAATAGAGACTTACCTTCTACTTCTGAAAGGTCACCAAATACATCATCAATAGCCTGTATGTTTTGGGAGTCCCTTGGACTGTCCTGGCTAACAACTCAGAAGAAGGTTTCTCATATCTGGTATTGTGGGTTTCTGCTAGGTGGTCTTTGGCACTTGGAGGAATCACTGTCAGTATATAATGCACATAATTCATTGCATAAATGTACATAAATAATTTTAATGATTTTTTTCACTAAAAATTAGAAGAATTTGAATCAAAGGCCTTTGCTTCTTGATTGAGTACCACGTTTTTAGGAAACCTATTCCTCTCAGATTAAATAACCATCATTTCTCAGAGTATAAGGTCATACTTTGTAGAAGGATAGTGCATTGTTTTTCCTAAAGTTGCAAATGAGGAAACTGTGAGATAGCTTGTCACTGAATTGCTGCAGTGTTCTTCCTTCTTGACCCTCAGGGGATTGATGCCAAGCAGAGCAAAATAGTTAAGATCAATACTACCTGTGACCTCCCTCCACTCTGAACCATTGAGGCCAACCACATGAGACCATTGGTATGTAATGTGGCCTAGAAAAAGAAGGGGGTGGGAAAGTAGAATCCCCTTCTCTCCACAGCCCTGTCTCATCTTACCATCTCTTTTTGTTTTGATTGCTATCTTAGGGTTCTAATTGCTGTGAAAAGATGACCAAGACAACACCTTAAAGGCATTTAACTGGGTCTGCCTTAACATTTCAGAGGTTCAGCCCATTATCAGCATGGCAGGATGCCTGGCATTGTACGGGCAGATATGGTGCTGGGGGGAGGGCAATATTTCTACATTTTGATCCAAAGACAGCCAGGAGGAGACTAATCTCAGCCCTGGGCAGTGCTGGAGTCCTCAAAACCCATCTACACAGTGACACACTTCTAACAAGGCCACACATTCATATAGTGCCACTACATATTGCTAAGCATTCAAACTCATGAATCTATGGGGGCTATTCCTATTCGAATCATCACAACTGATGACTGAGATTCTAGAAAATACAAAAGTACATATGAAATTTATAATATTTTTATTTTGGACAATGCTAGTGTCAAATTCTATTCCACTTATGGAAAGAAATAATAACTAGATTTCTAATGTATAAAGTATAGCTAGAAGAGTGTGGAAAACTTGAGCACCTTCCAGGACAGATGCCTCCATGGCAATAGCAGAAGGGGAAATAACTTCACTCTGTCCTCGTTTGAAATCTTGGATTTGTTTGCTCTGCACTTGTGACCTGTTTAATAGTAGGAAACATAAGCACTCACTAGTTCTTTCAATTAGCTTTTATTCTTCAGTGAAAGCTGAAGCCTTCCAGACGACCCTCCATAATCTCCTTCACTAATCTAATTGGTTTACTTGGTCATCCTGTGATTGCCAGATATTGCTAACTTCATTATATTTACAGAACTTTCCTTATCATAGATCTTTAATGCTTTATGAACAAATAGCTATAGTGTTATTCTTGGCACAAAATAAACTTTTAATTTCCTACAAACAAAGGGAGAAGAAAAGAAAGAAGAGGAGGGGGCAAGCAGGATAAGAGATAGGGTAGAAGAGGAGGGTGTGTAATGATTGGTTGAATTGGAGATTCTGAGGTTGTCACTCAAGGGTGAGGATTCCTCACAGGGAATTTTAAAGTGAAACAAGAAATATTTAAGAAGCATCTATTAAACACCATGTTGCTATAACAATATAAGAAGAATTCAAGAAATCCAAGTCTGTAGAGGTCAGACTGGGACTGCTTTGTAGGTCGCATTAGAAGTTCTGTTAAGCAAGTTGTAAACTATTACAGAGTGGGCTATTGAATGATTCTCAGCGAAAGAACATGAAGTAATTAATGCTTTAGAAAGGTCTTAGTGGCAAAGTAGAGACTGTTCTTAGAGAACCCCTCCTAGAGAGAATAGCCAAATTGAGTCTGGTATGATCATATACAGTAAGGTTTGAATTAGTTTGCAAGAAATAAAGATTAGTGAATATGAGTCTGGAAGTGAAAATACATGAAATCCTTAATTGTATTCTGCCTTTTCAAAAACTAGCTTTCTGATAAGAGTCACAAATGAGTGGTGTACAGTGAATGTGGGAAAAGAACCTAAAATGCAACAATAGCCTGTGAGAAGGAAAACAAAGATCAATTTCATCTGCTTTCAGGCACTGCAAACAAATGTTCAAAACTAACAGCAGCCACAGGGGTTCCACAGAGGAGGAGCCAAACAAAGGCTAATGTACAGTGTTGACACACACCCACCTAGAAATGCTAGATTCTAAAATTCAAAGGTTTATAACTTGTACTCTGAGGTTCATAGCCTGGGTAAAACGTAGAGTTTTATTTTTGAATTCTTAGTGAAGGGGCAGAGTGTTGGCCGTGCAAACTGTGAATCTATGGTAAGTCAAGCTCTGATGTCTCTACTCAAAGAGTAGAGTCAATGTTGCCCATCCTAACTCACCCAACAGGTGAGTTGGTACCTAGCTGGTCCTAAGTCAGTGTTTCTAGATCATTCCTCAGGTGGGTATGAATGAAGTAGGAGGATGTCAACAGGTTTGGGTTTTCGATGAGTCTCCTTGGGTTTGAAGTTTTGCTTCACCAATGCTGTGCCTATAGGACTTGCATGCAAGTTTGCTTTTTCTCCCCTTGTGGCCTTAGGAGTAAAAAAAATATTCCCCAAGGTACGAGAATGTGAGTGCACATTTGTGCCATTCTGTGATGTGTTCATCTGCTTTCTCAATAGCACTGCAAATAGATTCTCAGAGTAACTTCAGCTTGCTCACCATGACGCTGCTTGTATCTATACTTAAGGGAAAAAATCAGATAAAGCAATTTTAAAGGTTTTACATGAAGAATTCTATAGATGCCAATGATGAACTTCTATAAAACAAACATATAATTAGTAAAAAATGAGGACATTCTAATAATTAAAATTAAAATGCATATTTCTATTAAAAAGAATGTGTGTGTGTGTGTGTGTGTGTGTGTGTTCTACTTTGAATTTTCCCAGAAGTAGGCAGAGATTCAAGAGCAGTTTTATTTAGAAGTAAAAGGAGTTCTAGTTTGGAAGTGGGAAGTGAAGACTGAGAACAGAAACATAACCAAGGGAAGGTCAACAAGTGTCAGCGAATGATCATGTCCACTACAGAAACCTGGGATGAAGCTAGCAGAGAACTCTGGGAGACCCTGCAACTCCTAGATTGGCAGCAGGGGCTGTGTTGTGACTTCCTGTGACAGAAAGTGCTGAAATGTGGAGCAGGATGGGTGTGCACCATTGGGGGAGAGTAAAAATAGTAGCAAATATAATGCAATCCAGAATATCTGCCTGACACAATAGCACTATTGGAATTGCATATGCCAAGAGTACCTTCCAAGAGTCTTCATAAGAAGAGATTCTTTTCTTTTCACCATTCTCCTCCCTTTCATAAAAAAAAATCCTTTATAATAGAGAAGCCCTAAAGATACATATTCCTTGTTTCATTATAGTCAACACTTGAAGGACCATTTAATTCTTTTAGAAAGAGGTACTTCAATATGTTTCTTATCACAGTGAAATCTCAGACCCTTCTCTTTAAAGATGATCATCATTTATTAGTGCTAACTCTGTGTGAAATGATCTTATTGCTAGCAAAGATGTGAAAGAAGCTAAAACCTATTTGTTTGTGGAAGTTTGCACCAGAAAATAAAATTACTGACAAGCATACAAAAAGATATGACATAACTAAAATGGGATATATAAATAGATAACAATGAATAAACTTGATTGTACTTTAGTATCCTTTCCTTGCAGAAATGACTTGTTCAATTTTAAGTGGCTAAACAAAAACTTCCTTTCACTTTAAGAAACAATAAGGAAACAGGAAGACATACCTACAGTAGAGTGCACACATGGCTTGGTATGTGTTTTTAGCTCAACAAGCAAGCTGTGGAAAGAATGAGGGATGATGGGAAACAGAGTAGATATTTCCAGTTGGAATTAGAATACCAAAGAATGAATCATGAAAGGTTGGTATATATTGATTTGCTCGCTCTCGCTCTCGCTCTCGCTCTCGCTCTCGCTCTCGCTCTCGCTCTCGCTCTCGCTCTCGCTCTCGCTCTCGCTCTCGCTCTCGCTCTCGCTCTCTCCTTCAGAAGTAGGATTGTCCTATAATCAAAACAATTGCCAGGCAGCAGTCTCTTCTCAGGAGTAGAGCCACCTGAGTCATGGTGTTGAGGGCTTCTATAGGGCAGGAAAGGGAACCTTAAGGATGGAAGATTCCATCTGCAGGTCAGTTATCTGGGGTGCTCTCAAAAGTGGTACATACCAACATGGGTATGTTGATCTTTTTATTAGAAGTGTACCAGATCCTAACAGGCTACAGGTGCCACCAGCCAGGTGCCGCCAGACAAGTCACCTTTTCTGTCTGGAGTATCTCATATTGCTAGGAAGCTTTTACGTCATAAACCCTTTATTCCAGATCTTGGGACCAAGTAATGAGAAAGGAGGTGATATATTCTCTCATTGGCTCTTGCTTGCAGGAGTGAGACAATGGTAGGAGGCTGGGAGTTGGGTGGACCTAGACCCTGGTTCTGGGATCTAAGGGAAAATAGGTCCAGGTAGGTTCACGAACAGGAGAAGAGCTTAACCTTCATCAGCTGCGATCAAGTGGCTGCCATCATTTGCTCTTGGAGAAACCTTTGGGAATATTCCAAAAGGCAGGTGGCTATGGTGAGTAAGATGAGACTGGAGACTATCAGATCTGGTATGGAATTTAGCCAGGGTTGTCATCATCCTCATGTGGACCTAGAGATGGTCCTGATTTGATCCAGGAGGAATTTCTGTAAGGAGTTTAAAAACAGGGTAAAAATATACACGGGGATCACATGGAGGAAAGGAGTGATTAAGGGGAAGATCCAGAGTGGGAAAGAAACAAAGTCCCAGGTATTGAACATTTTGTCTCATCTTTGGGTCCTATCTCAAACCAGTTTGAATATGATGGGTCATCAAATCGATTATGTTCTGGATTTTTGCCATCTGTTAAGGCTTATTATAGGGCTTAGATGGCCCATTCTCTGAGGCAATCTGGTGGTCTTTCTACATCTCCCTGTTTGTCAGCTATGTAGAAGTTTGGGGACTCTGAGCTCCCAATCTCTTAAAGCAGTTCAGGTGACCTTTTAAAAGGAGACTAATGAATGCGCCATCCAACTCATTCTTCTTGACCCTCTGGGCTTTTTTTTTTTTTTTCAGGATTCAGAACTTAAAGAGACAGATTGGAGGCCCCTTTGTTTCAGCTTATCTTTTTCAACAGTTCTCAAACAACATTAAAAACATTTCATATTTCCTTAACAGGACAAACTTGTTTTTGTCTGTTGAACTATTTCAAAATTAAAGAGAACAAGATCTCCTGACTACTGCTAAGCATGGGATTTATACTCTTTTCCAGGTATTTTCTTATTTGTGTGTGTGTGTGTGTGTGTGTGTGTGTGTGTGTGTGTGTGTGTGTGAATTCTCTCATGGATGTGTATACTTTCTTGAACTTATTGAGCCAAATGTGTTGTCACAACAAATATATCTTTCAGTATGGATAAGTTAGAAGTCATTATTATAACTTGATAAGTATATATTCATTGCAAATATCAAAAGTAGCCTTCATATGTCTCAGGATAAGTAAAATTCATTTTACAAACATTATGTCAAGTACTTCTCCAGAACCATCCCTAAGTTTTCTTTAGACCCAATTATTTTCTTTTGGTCCTGAAAAAAAAATACAGAGAGGAGGAAAAAAATCGGGGAACAGAAAATTCTAGTTGCACATCTCAGTACATGCTGTGTACTAACTCAGTTTTGGAACACCTACTAGGAACAGAATAGAGTTGTAACATCAACCAGTCCAGTATTTTTCTAGCAGTGCAAAATCAGAAAACAAGGTAAGAATAAAATGTAGCCAGTGACCAAATAAAACCCTTCAGCTTTGGGAAAGCTACTGGAATTATTAATAGGGAGAAAAGCTTAGCAACATTTAGAAATGCATTATTTATTAAGGAGCTGTCAGTGGGTCTCATAAAAGGCAGGCTGTGAGTGAAAAATATGCTTGTTTGGGTTGAGTCTATTACTGCAGACAGGCCTATGAAGAGCTGGAAACAATGAGGTCATCAATCTGACTCTCAGGAAAGCATTTGTTATGACAGCAACTATCATAGTGATTTTAAGTGAATGAATCCCACTATGTGGTAACAGAGACCAGGAGTAATTAAAGAGCAGGGTTTGCTCACAGTCTAAAAAATGGATCCCAACCTGCTCATTGTCAGGACAGTAAAGGACAAGTTTGTACCACAGACCACCTGGCTTTCTCTTGGGAGGAAAGAATATGAACTGCTAGTAGTTAAACAACTACAAAACTTCTTCCATTATTTCTCTGAGTGGTTTCATATCTAGTAATGATTACTCATAATGATTAGAATAAGTATTCTATGTACCAAAACTACACTAGTGTTACAGAACACTGTCCTCTGAATAAATCAGCTGTTTCTGTCTATATCAGGTCAGTTGTAATTATTTTGAAGAGACTTTGAACCCTAAGATCATGTCTGTTGGGTGATTCTCATAAAGAAAGGGGAGTGAGGAGAGATGCTAAATTTTTGTCTCTCTCCAAGTTGTATATAATTCTACCTAAGTTTCACATGGTCTTGTGAAGATACAAGGTTATATAGAATGTGAAAAGGTAACAACATCTCTTGAACTATGGGGACCTTATCACCTATGTGGATATGGGCTTTTTTGTGAGGCAACTGTCTTGAGTCAGCCATATTGCTGTAAATAACCCCCCATCCATGCTTTGTAAGTAATTGTACCCTGATGTGTTATTGGTGCTCTATGTGGTGTATTCAGACATTTAAATCTACCCAGGAAAAGTTTATTGCAACAAGTAAGTTTAGACTTAATTTGGAAGATAGACCTGAAAGACTGCCCATTTTCCACATGAGGAAAATTGTAGGAGAAAAGTTAAATAACTTATCCAATATCATAAACCTAGGAAGCTCTAAACCTAAGATCATAATAAAAAATTATTAATCAAGGGACTGTCCCTACGTACAACCTTCAGGCCAACCTGATATTTACTCTGTCAAGGTTTCTTCTTCCCAGATAACCCTAGTACCAAGTTGACAAGCAAAACAAAACAAAACAAAATAAAACAAACAAACAAACAAACAAAAAAGTAGCCAGCATATGTACCAAACACACTATGACTGAACTCTCTCTGAAGTGCCCTTTAAATTCTTCACATAACTGTTTTGGAGATTTGCTGTCCCTATGTATATATATATATATATATATATATATATATATGATTAAGATAATTATAGAGTTGAGGTGAGGATGAACATAAATAATTTAATGAAAGTAATCTTAAATTAATCACTTTTTCTTTATTTAAAGAAAATTGACCATCTGAATCTTTGGGCCAACCAGTTGGGACCCAAGCATTTACATGATCTTAAATTTTGTCTGAGCAGCAGTTTCTGGGCTGTATTTACAATGCACAGATTTATACCTTGGCATTTGAAAATGTTAAGTTAATAGATGATCAATTCTATGAATTTGCATCTTTGGAGGTGATGCCAATAAATGGAGGGACTTAGTAGGGTTAGTTTAATGGAGGTATTATTTGACATTGAAGAAGTTGTGATAAAAATGCCTTGGTGTTTGTGTGATTTTTTTTTTTTTTTTACTCATTTATCATGCCGTTACCAAAGCAAACTTAATAGCTCTAATTAAGCTCTTTGATGCTATGACTTTTTAATAGGCTGATGATAATCACATTATTACAAAATTATGTTAATAAAAAAGCTAGGCATTTTAGAAACAGAGGGTTAATACCAATAATAATTAAGTGGTGACTATATCCATGCATCTCTAGATGTGAGGTGGGACCAGGACTTTATGAATAAAAATACTAGTGGTACTGGCTTTAGACAGAGAAGGAGGCTTTCAACTTAGGGTAACTTGGAGAGATCCCAAAGAGAGAAACAAAATGAAGTGGGAAACAGTTCTTGTGATTAGAAACATGGAATGTGTTTCCATATGAGGTACCACAATGCAGTCCTTCCAGTACAGGTATATGAGTTTAGCTACATCAAGAAAGAATATATGCACAGTAAAATCATGAGAAGAAAATAGTATGGAATTGAGGATCTTTTATTCTAAGATCAAAACATCAGAATAAAGATATGAGAAAATATTATAAGTAACAATGACAGAATGACAGATTCCAACAAAGACTGTTTTATCAGATATGTATGTATAGGAGAGATAAACACAGGAATGGAAGAAAATGGCAGGAAAGGCAGAATGAAAGGGCAATGGAGGGATGAAGAGAGACGGAAAGAAAGAGTGGGGACTTAAGAAAAAGTCAGAAAAGGAAATAGAGCACATAAATTTGACTCAATCCCAAAGGTGACAGATGCTACCTTGAGCATGGAAGAGATCTGGGAAGAAATAGAACAGGTTTTACCATGGCTGTGGGTTATGATTCTCAGACTTGTCTTCATAACACAGTCACGCAAAAGTGACAGAGATGCTCTCCTGTGGCCTTAAGTGTGGCATGTTAACACAGTAAAAGCTGTTATACATATCCAAATTGGTGTCAGTGACTGAAATCTGAGGCGAAAATTAACAAGAATAAATGGCTCATGACAGTAACTTCATCATTTTATAAATGAGAGATATCACTATTTTCCATCAGGATATGAATTATGACACTACGAAAATAAGAATTGCTAGTTCTTGTCAGGGTTGGAGGACCCATAGTTCTAAATAAAATTTGCTCAAAAGCTAGATTTGTTTCCCCTATTGTTAAAATTAAAGACACAGCATGTCACAAAGGAATTTGATAAGCACCCTTGAAGTGAAATATTGTTTGCTTAACTACTGTGCTGACTATTAATGTTCTTATTAGTACTCATGATAGAATAGATAGATGTACACAGCTGTGACTATGGGCATCAAATGAACAGAACACATTCAAGCAGCAAAACAGGTTGAAGAATGTAATATATATTAAACATTAAATTTAGTCAAGAAAAAAATAGCAAACCACAAAAGTACATATGTAGTAGTGTCTGCCTTGGCAATCTTACAGAAAACTGTGACTTTCTCATTTTTCAAGCTCCATATATGTAAAATTTGAAAGTAGTAATTTCTACCAAGATCTAAAATTACCAGATCATGTCTAATTAATTATGGTTTGTTCTGGCTACCACATTTGAAGAGTAAAGCAATGAAATGAGTTCATGTGTAAAGGGCAAGTTTTGATGAGCATGTTCAGACCAGAGACTTAACATAAACATACAAGGCTGCAAAACACCACCATATATTCTAAGTCAAAGACACTTAATGCTAAGGTTGTCTATTTGTTTCTTTAAAGGGAAAGGTTGGAATGAAAGGATTGGTCTCCCACTTTATGGTTTTAAATTGTAAAGGACTACCTTCCATTTTGAATTTCACAGACATCATGTAGACTGTCCATAAAATATTGTTCATTGTCTTCGACATAGTCGGGGTTGTTGGAAATTGATCCTAAGTGTAAAAGGAAAACTTAAGCGCTAAGGTTTCTAACTCTGTATTTTCTGATTCTATGGATGAATGTAGAACATTAAGATTAGTGGAGTTCTAGTTTGGTGTGTAAATTGGCCAGTTCATTCTCAACTACTCTCTAAGAGCCAGTTGGCCAGTCATAAATTTGCATGCAGATTACACAGAGGTAATGGTCACCCAAAAACCATGAACTCAGTGTAAACTATTCTGTTGAAATATCTGGTTTACCCATAGTGACTTTGCTTAGTTATGAAAATGAAGGTTTTTTTTATTTTTCCATCATGACATTATCTCAAACAATTTGCTTTCTCTTTTGTTTGCTATGATTTATCCCTGTTTCTAGCTCTGTGCTGCCTAAATTAACTGGCCATTCCCGTTCGAAATGAGAAAAACGTGTCTATCTTCTGAGCAAATTGCATAGATAGTGAAGAATTGAGTCTGGTCTTGTGATCCTCCCTATGCAAAGTTAAAATGTTTTTTGCTTTTCTATTTAAGGACTTAATACTTTTCAGATAAAGCGATTACAAAGTTTTGTGTGTTTAATTAATTTACAGCTAAATTACTACAACCCATTCTCTTCTCAGTGAATGGGCATAGCTAACATTAAGACAGACAGGAAGGCTTTCTTTTTGAACATTAGACAAGAGAAGACCAATGAGGGTATTGATTTTAATTTCATCATTTTAAAGTTAAAGAAATGAAACCTGAATGAGTTATATAACTTATCTAGAGTGCTCACATTAGCCGGCTGAAGAGCCAGGGGCTCACATATTGGTCTTCAAATTCTAACTCCATTGTTCTTCGTCCTTATTAATAACACCCCTGTGCTACAGTATTTTTCAAATACCTTTCAAATGAGGAACATGAAACTTAAAGATTTTAAACCTAACCCAAAGTGGGTTCAATATGTCCATATAAGTCAAATCACTTGCCTCCTCACTTTTGTCTTCTGTTATGAACTGGCACAGGGTCTGCAAACTTGGGCTCTTATCTACCATCGCCATATAGCTAACTGAATGTATTATTTGCAGCTCAATATGCCAATACAGGAATCTCAATTTCTTCACCCATTCTGTGGTTCTTAGTTCTGAATCTTTACATTTAAGCACGTAGTCTGCAGTAACCATGGAAACCAGAAAAGTAAAAAGGGCTACAGCAGGAGTGGAGCTATAAAGGGTGGGCGGTGGTAGAACATGGGGGCTATGACAGGGGGATTGTGGGAAATGAGAGTGAGAGCTTGAACTGGGAAGGATGGAGCGAGAGAAATACACAGAAAGGCGTAGGGGTGGAGATACAGGACACTAAGGATGTTCAGAAAAACCATAGGTAAACATTTTATATGTTCATTTGGAAGTAAAAATATAATATATAAGTATATACATATGTGTATATATAAAATGAAGTTCTGCCACTTGCAAGGTGATAATGCTCCCCTAAAGAACTATAGACCAGCTAACAAATCTTCAGGGCAGGACTGGGAAACTGCCCTTTGAGTTGTTGATCAGCTGGTCAGTCTAAGAGACTCCCAAAACAATAAAGACCTTTGTCTTTGGTTGCCTCCTTAATTATTTTTTGGTTATTAACTTTATAAAGTTCCTTTATTTTAGACTGTCAAAAAAGTTGTGACAAAGATGTAAAATGTCTATTAGACAAGCAAGCAAAGCCACCTTCTCCTATTCTCCCCATTACACTGCAAAGTGTAATTAATATTATTACCTCTTAAGGCTGTACCTGCTGTCCTCAAACCTGCTGTCATTTCTCCAGGAAGAACTGTCCTTGACAAGGGATTTGGCCCTGGGCCCTGGCCTGTGGCCAGCCTTCTGCTTATTTTCTGGGGCCTGCTGGGTGATGTATTGTTTCCACATTCCGCATTGTTTAATGCTCATACACCAAACACTAATTGAGGCTTCCAGGACATGATTCCCCAGACTACCTCCGTGGCAGTGCTGCGCCCAATCTGTCCAAGGTCCCTGAGAAACCATCCGTCCAAATGCAAGGATGCCTGATTGGCAGTCTGGCTGGAAAATTACATGTCCCCCACAATCCACTTGGCCTTGGAATCTTTTGGTCTTGAAAGCCCACATTTTAGAGGAAGTCCATCTGTTAACGAACAGATTCAGGCATTTAAAAACCTGTCCAACATGGCTGCTGTTTCTCTGTAAAGTACAGATAGGTTTTAAAATCAAAGCAGCCATGAAATCCAGGTTAGTGCTCTGTAATGTTGCACCTATGACAAGAGAGCAATGAGTATCTATTGAGTAGATGGAGATCACCAACATTTTCTGTGTAAATTCATTTTTCTAAAACAGTGTTTTTTCACATATTATTAAATCTTGGGACATGAGGCCCAGCAAATATTTTTCATATCAGCTTTATCTTCATCACTTGTAAAGTGAAGAAGTGGGTGACTCAGGGACTTTGATTGAATTCTAGAACCAGGGGATGGAGAGGGCTCACAGTTAAGACTGCACACTGCTCTTGTAAATGACTCAAGTTCAGTTTCCAGTTCCTGTTTCGCTGGGCTTCCAACTGCTATCATTCCAGTTCCAGACAAGCTGAGGCCTCTGTCCATTTATGGGCACATGTACTTCTGTGTGAACACACAGACACACAGACACACAGACACACACACAGACACACAGACACACACACAGAGACACACAGACACACACAGAGACACACACACACACACCACAATTTAAAATTATATATATATATATATATATATATATATATATATATATATATTCCATAGCTACATGTATCCTGTTTAAATTCACTCCTCTAGTGATACTGAATTTCTATCTTCCAACAAGTGCTACATACCAGAAGTCTAATAACTGAGGTGGGCTCCTTATCACCTCCTCTGTTGATTTCCCATTTCCATCTCCACCCTGTACTATAGACAATAGCTACGTAAGAAAATAAGAATAAAGAAAACTGTTAAATCACATCTGAAAAATCTGTATCATCACGGGAAGAGCCAATAAGGCTACGTCTACTACCCTCACTGTTCTGACCTATGAACATGTTTTAGTAGCCTTACATTCCCTGACAAAAGCAAGCCTGAGATGACTACCAGTCCAGATCCAGGGGTCCAGACAGGGAGCCAGCCTGAAAGGAGAACCAGTGTAGCACCAGGCAGGCTAAAATGGGCTCCCAGGATAGGGAGCTGGAGACTAAAAGGGCCCTGCCTGGGATCATAGACCCTGGGCAGCAGGGAGCCCAAGAAAGAGGAGGGCTCTTACAAGACCACTTTGACGTGACCAGCTTTGTTGTGCAGGCCTGGGGGCATACCATGCCTGAGATGGCCCCTGCCTTGCAGCAATAATGCTAAAGGGGAGCATAGCACTCCTGAGACCATTCCTGAGATGATCACAGACACTCAGAGACCAGGGTACTGCTAAGAGGAGTAAGTGGATGGTGGAGAAATGAAAGAGAAAGACGAAAAGAAGGATGTGGGCACAATGAACAGCGGCAGAACTGGAGGCTGGAGGGCACTGAGAAACAGCCCGGTGAAAGTGGCTTGTGATGCTACTTAGGTCCATGATCATGGTAGAATCCTGGCCTGGGCAGCCACCAGGAACCACATCTGGGGCTGTGGCCCTACGGCAGCAAGGGTCTGCTACCACCAAAGGCTAAGCAGACATCCCTGGTCTGAACTGCCTTGTGGGGCCCTGCTGGTGTCTAAGGGCTATGTAGAACTTGCCTCACCCCTTGTCTGGGCATTGTGGGAGAGCTGGCCGTGGGGGGGGGGGTTGGAAGTTGGAGAGCTGACCCTGTTCCTAGCTAGCTATAGTACTCTGGGAGAGTAGGCTCTATGTATTGCTGGTGTTGCAGGTGAACCAGCCCCAGAACACATGCATGGGAGAGCTGCCCTACCACTCTCCCACGGGGTAGCATGGACAGGGCAGAGACACTCTCCTCCCTCTAGTCCCTCACTGCCTGTATCTGGTGGGAGAGCTGGCCCCAGGGATCATAAGAGTGGGAGAACTGGCAATGTCTTTCACCAGCAAGCCCTGTGCATCGCTGGCACAGCAGGGTAGAGGTGGCCCTTGATTCAGAGGTTGCTGGTGAACTATCCCAAAGGGCATGAGAGCTTGAGAGTGGACGGGCTGACCAGCTCCGATACTTCTCAGGCCCAGATCCAGGTCTTTGAATTAGCCCACCCCAACATCTATCCCATGGACGAATTGCTGCCGGAATTCATGAAAGGACCTGTCCTACAGATACAAAACTACAGGATCTCTGAAGGTCAACAACAAGATATCTGAGAGGAGTCCCAGCAAGGTTCCCAAAATGATAGAGTAGTGGAAGCCAGAGGCTTCAGACCAGACAAACCAGGTCGTTGAAATGTATGAAAGGATATAGGTACAGAGACAAAATTTAGAGCTAAGATGAAAGGATGGACTATCCAGAGACTACCCCATCCGGGAATCCATCCCATCATCAGCCA
>NC_034604.1:26104941-26111589 GCF_900095145.1 Mus pahari | reverse complement strand
GAGAGAGAGAGAGAGAGAGAGAGAGAGAGAGAGAGAGAGAGAGAGAGAGAGAGAGAAAACCTGACTTCTAAAAGGCAAAGCAAGAATAGATTTGTAATTTAAAACATGATTCTAAATTTTTTTTTACAGAAGTGACAGTCTGTGCTGAGCCTGCCTGTTGCTTTGTGTAACATTAATCCCCTCTATGTCTTGAGTTTACTATAATTTAAATTCCATACTTTTAAAAAATTTTCAATAAAACCACAAATGTAGGATGACACTCTTCTGCATTCGACAGCACTCTTGGCCGGAGCTTTTTGTGCCTGTTAGGTGCCTGGGGTATTGATTGATGATTTCATCCATTGATAGTTATTTGCGGCATAGAATCTATTGAGAGTTTATCATTTGGGACCTGTCACCAGTGATTTATGTATCATGGAAAGAAGTCTGGCCAATGTGCCGGCATCATCCACCAGAAACTCCTTCATACTCATTCATGCTTTGAATGCCAGGCATTAATTTATGGAGGGATGAAAATGGAGATCACGACTTTTGTAGATATTGCTCATTATCAGAATACAACAAATAATCTCATGGGGCATAAAATTAAATCTTTTAATTAAAATGATATAATTTATTAATTCTTAAAGGAGGTAAAATCTTTTAGTGGCATTTAAATAGATTCACGATAATGCTCATATACTAGTAAAAAAAAGTCGTTGGAGAATATTTTAGTATGGAATTTCATGTTAAAAAGAGAGTTTCCTTTTACCTCTACTTTATTTGGTTTGTTGAATATTTTATTCTGACACTATTTAATGTCTTAACTTCTTATCTCATAGGAAGGAAGCCTTATTGCATCTTTAAATTGTGAAAATTTAGTGTATTTCACACATGCAGGATAGTTTCACTCAAAATCATTCTGCATTCTTTAAAGGTCTCAAGATCTACACAAACTACAGATATTCACAAATGTTACTAAATGAGCCTCCTGTTCATGCAGCAATGTACAAACAGGAAAGCCCATATCTAAAAATCTGATGTAGGAGCTATGTGTACCAAAATGCTTTTTCCCATCTGTACATCTGGGTTGAGTTTAAAACACAAATGTGAGGGAAATAAAGTATGAATCACTACAATTTAGAATTAGTTAATGGAATGAATTTCTTCTGCATTAGGGAGACTAATGGATTTCATGAGAGCAAGAACTGTCTCAGGGAACCAACAGACAGTTTGACAAGGAAAGAAAGATAAACATGTTTAAGTAAATTCTATATGGAAGCTAATTCCCAAAGAGGTCAGTGAAGCCAAAGTACAGGAGACTCATTGTTTACCACTAGATACATTTTGGAGACAGATAAATGGAAAGTTGATTTCCTGAGATGTCATTTCTCCTCTGTTAAAATCATCACTTTAAAAAACAAAGATCTCTAGATCATTTGAAAAACGTTTACAGTGTGTGTGTGTGTGTGTGTGTGTGTGTGTGTGTGTGCGTGTGTGTGTATGTGTGTACATCCCACAGCATACATTTGGAGGAGGGGAACAATTTGTAGGAGTATCCTATCTCTTTTCAGCAAGTGGATCTCGGGGATCAACCTCCAGTCATTAGGTTTAGTAGAAAGCATTTTTTTTCTGCCCTACCATTCACTGGCTAGATCTTCAGTTTTATTCTGTTTTAAAGTGTATTCTAGTCAGAATCTACTTCCTGATGAAATTATTTCCTATGTATGGAAAAAGAAAGGCTATTTAATTCAAATTTGCTTTCACCAAGAAACATCATTCCAGTCAGAGGAAATAAAAGGATATCTGCTTTAAAACAATCAATTGTTTATGTAAGACTCTCCTCACTACCTTTCCAGTTAATGACATCTCCCTTACACACATACAGATTGCTGAGTCGATTCAGTGTTGCCCATATGTATTTACGTTTAGGGCTCATCACTCGGGATTGGATAAACTACCATGGGTCTCATTAGTGGAGAAGACTGATTCTCCCTCTCTTAATAGCCACAATTGTCTGTAGATCTTCATGTGGAGAAAATATGAGATTTCTTCCATCCATTCTGAAGCATCTGCTGGAGGTGTCACTGTGCAAGTGGCTATGTTGCAAATATTCTGTCATCTATAGAAAACAACCTTTTAGCAGATATTCAAACCCTATATTTTGTCCAAGCATATTTGTTTCATTTATTGGAGCAGAGCTCAAAAATCTGGATATCCAATAGTTATTATTAACTCTTGTCAAGATTCTTTTTTTTTTTTTTTTTTTTTCGAGACAGGGTTTCTCTGTGTAGCCCTGGCTGTCCTGGAACTCACTCTGTAGACCAGGCTGGCCTCGAACTCAGAAATCTGCCTGCCTCTGCCTCCCAAGTGCTGGGATTAAAGGCGTGTGCCACCACCGCCCAGCTTGTCAAGTTTCTAGAGACCATGCTTTGCAAGCCCAAACCTTAGCGTCACTTCTTCCCTTAAAAACATATGTAGAAATTTCATTCAGGAATGAGCTTTCTTAGGACAGAAGAAAAGAGCTCTTGACTTTGGTTTTGACAGGTTTTCTTTGATTTGTTTGTTTGTTGTTTTGTTTTTTAAATTTTTGATTTGTTTTGTTTCATTTGATACAAAGCTTGAGGCATCAGCAACAAAAGCAAATACGGATATCCAGACAAACAGGATTACTTCAAGCAAACACCACACAGGAAATAGTTACATGAGTTAAAACAAAACCCCTATGGAATGGGAGAAAATATTTATAGGTGACACATACTTTTGCTTTCAGTTCTTTTGAGGTTCCAGAAATATGTCAAGCTTAAGGGTATCCATGGATACTTGGTAAGACCGTATTACCTCCTAAAATATAGTTCAATAGTGATGCATTTTTTCACCAAGCATGTGTAACCTGCATGTGATATCCAGCTTGACAAATAAATACTAACCTCACAGCTGATAAGGAAAAAAAAAATAAAAGAAACTCATAATTACTTAATAATGGGAAACAAGCAAAACATTAAAGAATGAATAAAGAACCTGACTAAATATTTCTTAAAAGAAGACAGACAGATAAAATTATAAATATTTGAACTCTTTAATTATATAAGAAATTTAAATCAAAACCTCAAGATGCCATCATGCATTCTTATTACCTATTACTGACAGGTTTTATCAACTTTCTGAACAGAAATAGGGACTAAAATCAATAATTAATAAATGGGACCTAATGAAACTGAAAAGCTTCTGTAAGGCAAAGGATACTGTCAATGGGACAAAATGGCAGCATAGAGAATGGGAAAAGATTTTTACCAACTCCACATCTGGCAGAGGGCTAATAGCCAAAACATATAGAGACTCAGGAAGGTAGACATCAACAAACTAAATAATCCAGTTAAATATGGGGTACAGATCTAAACAGGGAATTCTCAACAAAGGAATCTAACATGACTGAGAAACACTTAAAGACATGTTCAACATCCTATGTCATTAGTGAAATGCAAATCAAAACAACTTTGAGATTCTATCTTACACCTATCAGAAGGAGTAAGATCAAAACCACAAGTGACAGCTTATGCTGGAAAGGATGAGGAGCAAGAAAAATACTCTTCCATTGCTGGTGGGTGTACAATGTGTACAGCCACTTTGGAAATCAATATGATGGTTCCTCAGAAAATTGAAACTACTTTTATCTCAAGACTCAGGTATACCACTTTTGAGCATATTCCTAAAGTTTCCTTCATCCTACTATGTTTGCTCAACTATGTTCATAGATTTATTCATAATACCCAGAAACTGAAAAAAAAATCTAGATTTCCCTCAACTAAAAAAATAGAATAAAATTAATGTGGTAAATTTATAAAGTAGAGTATAACTCAGCTGTTAAAAAATTGACATCATGAAATTTGTAGGCAAATGGATGGAACCTAAAAGAAAATCATCCAGAAAGACAAACATGGACTTACTTATGAGTGAATATTAGCTGTAAAGTAGAGGATAATCATGTTAAAATCCATAGACCCAGAAAGGCTATGTAAGATGGAAGGGTTAAGTAGGACTCAAGGATCTCCCTAGGAAAGCAAAATAAAATAGATTTCAAGGGATGAAAACTGTGTAGGGATGAAAACAGGAGCAATCGGCTGGGGTTGGTGAGGAATGTAAGTAGAGGACACTTGAGCTGGAATTGTGGAACATTTCAGGAGCAATGTAGAAACCTGTTGCAAAGGAAACTCCATAGAGTCTGACAGTCAACCTAGTGAAGACTCCTAGTAATGCAGACATACACCCTATACCTGCCATCCTCTTTAACCAGGCAAGGCCTCAAATGGGGAGCTTGGGACACCAACTCAACCACAAGACCTCCAATCTACAGTTTGCCACACCTACAGGATATGCTGTGAGTGGAGCCTAGCATAACAGTCGTCAGAGAGACCAGAGAGACTTCATCCAGCATCTGATAGGGGCAGATGTAGGTTTGCACAGCCAAATAAATTACATCGCCTGTTTCTAAATGTATGTATGCAATGCATATGCATAGGTGATGAAAAGACCACTACACGGCTAATTAACGTTCTCACTTCAAACAGCATTCGGTATGATGAACACGGTTTAGATGCACTCTTAGCACATTTAAGTATGAGATATATCACTAACTGTGGTCACCATCCCATGGAAGAGGGGGAGGAAGAATTGGAGTGGGCAGAGGGGTCAAGAGCATCACAAGAACACAGCCCACAGAATCAACTGACGGGGATTCAAGTGGGCTCATGGAGACCAGGGAGCCTGTAGGGGTCTGACCTAAGTCCTCTGAATAGACATTTGGGTTGTGTGGCTTGGTGTTCTTGTGGGATTCCTAAAAGTGGAAGTATGGGCCTTATTCTTTTTCTGCCTCTGGAATTCTTTTCTTCTTGCTGCGTTTCCTTGTCCAGCCTGGATGTAGAATATGAGCTTGGTCTTTTTGTAGCTTGTTGCTGTATTTGGTCGGTATCCCTGGAAAGCCTGCTCTTTTCTGAGGGTAAATGGAGGGGGTGGATCTGGGGGTGGGGGGAGGGAGATGTAGGTGGGAGAGGCTGGTGGTAGGGAAGGGAAAGCATGTAATATGTATTTTATAAATAAAGTAAAATAATAATAAAAAAGAAATAAGAGATGCCACAATACAGGAAAAAAAAAAAAAAGACAGGCTATAGCAAGTGATGTCAAGAATGGGCAGAAAGCAGGGTGGGGGAGGGTTTAGGGGTCTTTGGGGATAGCATTTGAAATGTAAATGAAGAAAATATCTAAGAAAAAAAGAATGGGCAGAAAAGAGAAGCCTTGTACAATATTCAGTGTTGCCATTTGTATCAGTTATCACTTGGTTCCTTAAAGAATTAAAGATGCAACTATCATATCAGCTTTTCTACTCTTAGTATATTTTGAAATAAAATAAACTTGGTATTACAAAGAAATAATTATGTTGCTATTGGAGTAGTTAAGAAATGAAGCATAGCCGGGCGTGGTGGTGCACACCTTTAATCCCAGCACTTGGGAGGCAGAGGCAGGNATAATTATGTTGCTATTGGAGTAGTTAAGAAATGAAGCATAGCCGGGCGTGGTGGTGCACACCTTTAATCCCAGCACTTGGGAGGCAGAGGCAGGCGGNTTTTTGAGTTCAAGGCCAGCCTGGTCTACAGAGTGAGTTCCAGGACAGTCAAGGCTACACAAAGAAACCCTGTTTCAAAAGTCAAAACAATAACAACAACAAGAAATGAAACATAAAAATGTTAATATATATATATATATATATATGTATATATATATATATATATATATATATATGTCATAGGTTGTAATAGAATATCATTTGTGATCACATGTGAATCTTGTATAATTATGCGAAGCAAAACAAGACACATGACCTTACTTACATGGGGAATTAAACAGACCTGAAGAAACAGGGTTTAGAATAATGTTGATAATATTAATGTAATATAATGTTAATACTCCTAGTAACATTAACAGAGTAGAAAATATGCTAGCCAACAGGAACAAAGGTTCAGTTCTTCCAGGAAGAGCAGTTTTTGGAGACTCCATGGAGAATGGTGACTACAATTAGAAATGTATTTCATACATAAAATGTGCTAAGTCCATCTTAACTGCCATCATACAGAATGCTGTGTGAAGTGAGACTGTTAATTAGCTGCACACTGGTCCTTTCATCACATATGCATATATATTCACGGAAAACCAATATGTACTTTATTTTTACTTGTCAGTTATTATGAACATAAGAAATGGAGCTCCTTTTCTCTCCAATAAAAATTATTTTCCTATTAATTTGGTTAATGTTAAAAATAGGATGATGCCTATAATAAAGATCATATTTCAGTTTTTGCAATTATGTTAGTTTTGGGTAACTCTGAAAGGTATCATGGGAGAAGAAATGTAACCACATAGTGTAAAACTGTATCACTTTCAGAGTTCTAGAAGTGGGATGTGGTAGGAAACACATAGAGTTGAGCTCAAAAGTGGGCCTTTCTGAAGGGTGTGTTAAGTATTTTAGATGACTAGATGGGCTAATAAAAGAAAGTTTCTAGTACTTTTCTGGTTTTTCTTTTACTTATTCATCTTCCTCCTCCTCCTCCTCCTCCTCCTCCTCCTCCTCCTCCTCTTCTTCTTCTCTCTCCTCCCTCTCCTCCTTTTTCTTGTTTT
>NC_034604.1:26062654-26104885 GCF_900095145.1 Mus pahari | reverse complement strand
CCTCCTCCTCTTCTTCTTCTTCTTCTTCTTCTTCTTCTTCTTCTTCTTCTTCTTCTTCTTCTTCTTCTTCTTCTTCTTCTTCTTCTTTTTGTTTTATATTTTTGAGACAGGTCTTCTTTGTGTAGCTCTGGTTGTCCTAGAACTAGCTTTGTAGACCAGGCTGTCCTTAAACTCATGAGATCTGCCTGTTTTTGCCTCCCTGTACCACCACTGCCTGGTTTCTCTTCTTTTTCTTTTCCAAGAATTTTTTTTATTTATTTACATTTCAAATGTTATCCCCTTTTGCAGTTTCTCCTCTGCAAACCCACTATCCCATCCTGCCTTATCTTGCTTCTATAAGGGTGCTCCCCCACCCACCTTCTTCCTCCCTGCTCACCACCCTAGCATTCCTCTACACTGGGGCATCAAGCCTTTAGAGGACCAAAGGCCTCACCTCCCACTGATGACAGATTAGGCCCCTTCAGCTTTTTCAGTCCTTTCCCTAACTCCTTCATTGGGGTCCCTGTGCTCAGTCTGATGGTTGGCTGTGAGCATCTGCATCTGTATTGGTCAGGATCTGGCAGAGCCTTTCAGGAGACAGTTGTATCAGGCTCCTGTCAGCAAGCACTTCTTGGCATCCACAATAGCTTCTGGGTTTGGTGTCTGCATGTGGGATGAGGGATAGGGCCACCCACCCATCTCCAAAATTTTAACCCAGAATTGCTCATGTCTAAAAGAAATACAGGGACAAAGAATGGAGTAGAGAGTGAAGTAAAGGTCTTCTCTTCTTTTTTCGTAATAGTTGGTTCTACCAGGTTGGGATTCAGGAAAGAGGAACATTTATGAGGCGTTCTACAGGCATATGAAATGCTTCTCTTTTTAATATCTTTTATCAATTGTAACTAAATGACTTCTTATGGAAATAGCTTTTCTGGGACTATCCTTGTTTTAAAACAAAGGACTATGAAAATCGAGACTATTTTGCCCCATTGGCCAAGGTTTCTCACAGGGGACATTACAGTAACCAAACATTAAATGTTTGATGAATGAAGAAATGAAGAAGCAAGCATGCTGTCAGTGGCTGTTTAGTTAGGGATTAGAAATCTAATGAGCTCAGAACTGAGGGCACATTCCTGAATTTATGTAGCACAGGAAGGCACCAAGTACTCTTTAAAATCTGGAATAGGAAGTCACAGGCACAGGTCAAAGTATGTCACATAGACATTCTTAGCATTAGAAACAAAAGATGCCACTTGGAGACAACAGGGATGAAGACATTTTTCATAAACAATTTGGAACAATGCACAGTATTAATATAGAATTAAAATGACTTGGGTTGAAATATGATACTCATTAGCTGAGGTACTTCAGAGAAGTCATTTTTTTCCCAGTGGAACCTGCTTTCTTTTCTCGATGTAGGAAATGGACAGTAGAATTGTTTACACTAGTTCTTTAACACTTCAATACCATATATAAATAAGAAATATTTTGGAAGTACTACCATTTCATGCTCTATCAGTTAGTTTTTGTTACTACTAATAAAAACCCATTTGGATGAAATTCAGCCATTTTTTTTTTTCACATTTCTATAGATCAACAAAGACTTTGGTACTTCTGCTACAGGCTAGGCATATCAGAATTTATGCAAACATTATGCCAAACCACTATGTAGACTGCTTTGCCAGATTTGAGTCATATGACTGTGACTCAGACATCTGAGCTTCCATATGTGTAGTAATACAACCCCAAGAAGACCATCTTTATTCAATTGGTCACTAGAGGTCAAACTGGTGCCCAGAGGTCATCAGAAAATGGGTAAACCCATGGAAAAATACTTATCAAATCTGTCATATCTTTGTGCAGCCCACTGGCCAAATAAGTCAAATGGCCAAACTCATAGACGGTATGGAAAGAGTTAGAGGAGATCTCAAGATATGGATAGCATCATCACCAAGGACTGGGTCACAGGAACGGTAGGAACAAAACCAAGCCTCATATTATTAGTAAGACAGACAAGGTTCCTATATTGGGGTCTCAAATAAAGGCACTGATCAGATCTGAAGGGAACATGTATAGGCCATGTAGGCCCAGGGTACCCACAGCTTGTACCCTTTTATGGGGCATGGGCTAAAATTTGGGATTTTGTCTACCAGACAAGGACATGATTGCGAAATTTTTTTTCTTCATGTGTAAAGCTATCTTTACCTTGTGCTCAGTATGGTAGGAAATAATTATAGTTCAGAATTGTTAAATCCTTCCAGTTACTGGCATCATCACCTTGCATAAATGTTCAGATCATATAAGTCTTCAGTGCTTAGAGCGGTGAGAAATTACGTGGGTAGAGCAGAAGGAGCATGCACAAGTTCAGAGACTGTAGGCCAGCTTGGCATTGTTTGCCTTGGTAGACTGTCCTCTACACACGCCCATATAAAAAGCTAACTACAACCTGACTCAAAGATTAAAGCAAGAAAGAGGCAGACACTAAATGACTATAAAAATGCCAAGTCTTTTATTAATCGTAATCATCCATCTATGGTGAAAAAAAAGGGGGAAAGCAAAAGCTGGCTTCGGAGTTCTGTGGAGTGGTATACAGAGCCATTATCATGACCCAAACCTCTTAGTTCACTTGTGGATGGTGCTCATTCTAGAGCCGAACAAAGAAAAGTGAGCATTGAAGAATAACTCTTTCCACTGTGTGGCTTCCAGAATGAGTGATTATTTTTTTCAAGAAACTAAGAGTGTTTAATTTCTGGATCAAACTATCCTAGAACAGCTTGTCAGGTGTCTGAAACAATCTTGAAACTTATCAAGAGTGTGCTGGCTATTCTTAGTTGTGAACTTGACTACATCTGTCATGAACTACAATCCAGAAATGGAGGGTCCACGTGTAAGAAATTATTATATGTGTGTATACGTCCTGTAAGTTCTGCTGCTCTAGAAATCCCAGACTAATACAAAGAACATTTTAAAGGATGCTTTTTGTTGGTAGTAATTACCTTTTACTTGTTTTTGTTTTGTTTTTGAAACAAAGACAAATAAAAGGTAATTACTACTAACCTCACTAGTTTTGTCTTAGTTTGATTATAAGCATAGCCACATCTTTAAACATCACGGTGTTGGTCCAAATTGGTATTTATGATGAAGTTGGAGAAGATAGCAAGAGTGTACCTAGAAGAAAACAAGTATCATGCTTTTAAAAAGTAACAGTTTAGGGGCCACTGCATTTACCTCATGTCCTTGAGATAATTTTTACGTGTATCAAATCATGAAAATAAGAGTATTATGAATTATTACTATTATTACTTTTTTGAAATTTTTTTGATTTCATTTTTATTTTCAATGAATACTTTACATTACAATGTATTACATTGTAATACAATACATTACAATGATGCATACAGTATCATGCCTTGATTTGTACATAATTTTAAAAATAAGATTTCTAGTTTGATCCTTTATATTGGTTTTAAGAACTATGATTACTGCCATTATTCAGCCCTTCCACATGGTTCTAACTGACATCAGTTGGTTCTAACACAGCACTTCACTATGGAGCTCTGTGATACTACAAGATAGTTCTGAATACTAAGCTGATAAGACTGATTAACTAGCCCGATTAGCAATTAGATGTCTAAGTCACAAGAGGCAAAGTCCTTATGAGCAGTTTTGGGTGTTCATATTTAGGGCTTTACGTATCAGAAAAAAAAAGTCTCTTTATAAATTATTCTCTTAAAAATTATCTTACAAAATCAGAATTTAGTTTTAATTTTTAGTGCAACTTCTATACACTATACACATAGCCAAAATTCTTTTTCTGCACCTACATGCTTGAATTACCTCAATTTCAAGACAAATTGACCAAGAAAGAGGTGTGAGCTTTTATCCTGGATAAACAACTGATGGAGCTGGAAAGTGCCACTCTACCTTGGACTCCCTGTGCATTTGGAAATAGTGTAGATTCGGGAGACCGTTGTGTGTGTCACTTTCCTGTCTCCCAGTGAGATCACATGCCATTACATAGATTAACTGGGTCCACCCAAACTGGGGGAGGGCTGTGTGGGATGTTATTTGGCAGAGTCAGAACATGTTTGCTGTCCAGGATGGCACTTGTGAATAGCAAGTTCAAAGAAGCGTGTACCTGGGGAAACTGGAACTGCTCATTGCTTGAGAAATGGGGCATTTGGAATCCTTGCTGGCACTAGTGGCTACTTTCCTTCAGAATGTAAGACATTTTGACAAAGGCCATCCTTATTTCTGCTCACAGAGTCAGAATGGGGATTGTCTAACCACAGGACAGCACCCCCAACAAAGTTAAACAAGGTAGCTCTATTTAAAAATATTAGTTAAGTTTCCAAAACTTAATGGCACCCTTTGAGTTGGTACTAATACACCAGCAGATAATGAAATTTTGCCTCGTGAATTTGAAACAGAAGTTAATAGCCATCGACTCCTTGTTTTTAAATACTGTCATTTCTTGAAGACCTTTTCTCATTTAGAATGAAAACAACCCCTTTTATTCTACATGTGGAATAGTGGGAAGGAAAGCCTAAAAATGAATTGGTTTTAGGAACCAATAAGAGTGTTAATAGAATGTGTTACAAGATTTGTATTAATTCGTGTTAATGAAATTGAGTTAGAAGATTTGTATTTAATAGGGCTATACATCAGTAAATTTGTTCCTTTGTTTGTTGGCTAAAATCAAAGAAAGCAGAAAAAGCAGTATATAATGACTACAAAGACCTTCAGTGTGTCCCTGTGACTAAGAAAACAGAGCATATTAGACTCAAACTCCTCAGGCATGATGCTCACCCATTTCTGAGCAGCTCTTCTTATTACCCTGATCATTCCCTGATATCATCTTATTGTTGACTCTGATTCAGGTTCTTTCATTTGCAGTCAATCATAGAAAGGGGACTTGTATTTATTCCCTTCTTATGCCCTGGAAGAAAACTTTAATATTCTCTCCTCTTCAGCTCTCTGCATATATTATATTATCATTTTATGTAATCTACACTTTAGAATTTAACTATATTCATAATATCAGAATACAATAACTTTTCCCAAAATTATATCATCATTTCCTATCTTAATCCAAAATTTTAAAATATATTACCATTTTGAGTTAATGACTTTAAAAGGCACCAACTTGCTTTGAGGGATAAAGAAAGAATTAAAACACTTTGTCTGGCTTTGGGATGTAGGTCAATTGGCAGAATGCTCACTTAGCAAGCATGACACCCTGGGTTCCAATTCCAGCTTTCTATAAACCAGAAATGGTAGCATGCCTGCAATCCCAGCATTTTAGAGGGAGAGGCATGAAGATAATAAATTCAACTGTATTCTTGGATTTACAGTGTCTTTGAAGCTAGCCAGCCAAGAATATACAAAAGATCTTGTTCTTTTTTAAAAAGTTAAAGTAAAATAATAAAGTAAAAACAAAAAATGAATATATAGTCTCTTTTTAAGTGCATTTTCAGAAAGATTTGCACCCAGTTTCATAATGCAGTCATATACATTAAACCTAAGTAGTAAATAGAGGGAAATAGAGGGAAGTGCATGGAAGAATCCTGGGTCTAGGTTGGCATCTGCTAACAAACAGTAGCCCCTTTGTAAGATTAAACATTGGGTGTCATATTTAACATTTTGTTTCCAGAAGAAATTTTAACAGAGGGCAAACCCACAAATGTGTATTAGTCCCCATGATGCTGTGGCTCTGGCCACCCTTGCTTTCATATTCCTCTCCAGCTGCTTTTCAGAACTGCCCAGACCAGCTCCAAGGCACCATTCCAAGGAGGCATAGTCCAGCCGCAGCTTTTGATGCCACTGTCCTTTCAGATGTCAGGGTGCCAATTATCTGTAGCTTCCAAGTTATTAAAAATAAATGTGACATATATAAAGAACAATGTGAATAAAAATATTCTGACCTGGCTTGCTGTGTATAAAATTAGCTTGTCTGCCAGGAGGCCCTCGAGAATCAGACACAACTTGGTAATGTCTTCTTTGGGAAAAATTGACTCGAAAAGAAATAGTGGCAAAGCATGTCAAGCTCTGGAATACTGGACACTTGTGAGAATGGACCGTGGCCTGATGCAGAAATGACATAGTGTAGCTTCTTCGCCTGTCCTGAGGAACACTAAACCTCGGAGTTCAAACAGAGCTTCAGCATCCAGACAGCATCATTGGAATTAAAATCTTCCTTTGTTCATTCATAAGATTGCCTAAGAAAAGCTCTAGCAAAAAAAAAAAAAAAAAAAATTCAGGTCATTCCTTTGAAGTAACTGCACAATTCACAATGAATAATTGAATTTGAATGACTGAAACACAATCTTACAATTAAATCAGGGGCCAAGCATCCAGGCCTGCTGTGTAAGTAAATCTTTTTGTGTTTTAAGGAATCCAATTGCTGCAGCTACAGCCAGTTTTGTGCTCTAGCTTTCTGGCTACTTAGTGAGTACCCACCTCCAGGCTAGCTCATCACAAAATCATCCTGCAGGCAGTTTCCCCATACCTCTGACCTGTTCAGCACTATTTCTCATCTATCTGCCTCCTCTGCTCCAGGTGACCTGGTTTCTCCACAAATCCAAGAGCTGCATCTGTTCCCACTGCAGCTATTATTGAACCAGTGAACCTCGCCCAAGTCTATTCCTACTCTATTCAGTTTACTTTAATGTATACAATGTACTTTAAGTTCCTTTCCTTGTCTAAGGACTCAGAACTATTCCAGTCCCTATGTATGGTTATAATGGCTGAGAAAATACTGTGTGCTGAATATTGTGTTTTGATAGTCACTCTCATTGTGGACATTATCTTATCACCTTGATAAAATTGAGCAATTGAGGTATAGAAAGATTGGGAGTGATCCCACAGGATGATGAGCAATGGAACTTGGAACTTTGAAGATAGGGCTCACTGCCATACTCATATGCACTTTTCCCCAGGTCTCAGTGATTGAATGAGTCACTTTGGTTCCAAGTAGGATATCTCTCCTCAAAAAAAAGTGGCAAGGCCAGAGTGAGACAACATCTCAGAGTGTTTGCTGTAAGAGTACCGAACACATACAATGTGAAAGTTAAATAAAAGACTCCAGCTCTCTAAGTTCTCTTAACCTGATTTACTAACTTGTGATGCCTTTAGACAGCCAACAAAGGAATTAAAGAACAGTGAAGCATGATAATTATGGTATAAACTCTATTCACTTAAAATACATGTTTTTACATATATAATAGGCTTCAAAGAATGTGAATCAAAATGCAGAACAATGAAAGCATTTCATATTAGCATCTACCACCGTAGTTACTGGGGAACACATAATGTTCTAATATTTCCATGTTAGAATACCCCCTTTCTTTAATGTGGGGTTCAAACTCAGGCTTCATTCATACAAAGCAGTCTACCAATTGTGCTATATCCCTAACCTCTACTTCCCCTCTTGACTCTGAAAGAACCATGGCCTTCCATTTCCCAACACATTATTTGTTCGGTTGTTACTTTCCCCTCTATATATCATATTTATGTAGCTATAGGGAGAGTGCACGGCTAAGAAATCAGACATCAGACCCACAGTCTCAAGAAAAGATGGGCCTGTCTGTGTGACTTTGAACCTCCACCACTCCTTGGTTTCAGTATTTAGACTGATAATTATGTTGATAACTGTGCCACCTAACAAGGAATGTAAAAGTATATGTGAGTGTATGTGTTTCCATGAGGCCAAAATAGTTTAAATCATTCAACAGTGCCAATAACTTGAGTCAGTAGAAATTCTTCTGAAGACTTAGAAGGGCACAGCACTTTACACTGCACAACCAATGCCATGAGGTTGCCTTTGATGAATAGAGTTCTCATACATAATCGTTCAAGAGCCTTCCCTCCCTTGTGCGTAGTCTATCATAAGCACTGGAGGATAATCATCTCACAAGCAAGGACAGAGGATTTGTCTCATTCTGAGGAGGTTTCATTATTTATTTTTGGAATAGACTAAAATGAGCGATCTATACATATGGGGAAGTGGTAATAAAGGAAATAAAAGAAAAGACACCGTATGTTCCTGTCTCTAAACCCTGAGCACATCTTTCTTTGTTTCAAACCTTTGTGGAATGTATCACCACTATGTCCATATATAGAATTCACTCTATGGAGCCAGAACTTTGCAGTTCTCAAGAAAAAGGCCTCCAATTTTGAAATCCCAAGATCACCATTTTGCTTAAGAAGTGAAGTTAATGGAGTTTTAATTAAGTGTGTAAGCTGCAACCTGGAAGATGCTGACTTTCACAAGCTCCTGATTGATTCCCTCATAAAAATCATCTAGATATGAACGTACCTACCCTTCTCTGGGGCAGATGGAGGCATTATTTAATTTTTAGTTTAATAGAAAACATAAACATGGAGTAATACCTGATGTTATCATTGGCTTTTATAAATTCCTCTTTTGATCTAATGCTGATGAAGCTCCCAGGAGGAAACTTTCCAAGTTGCAGAAACAGGGAAAGCATACAGAATAATTGATACTGGCTCTTTCTCCAAACCGTGTTGTTAGAAACATTGTTTAATGTAGCCATGAAAACCAAGCCTGTTTTATATGCTATTGAAGAACACTATATGGAAAGTGTACTAGGATATAGCTCTGCAGTGGAACACTTGCCTAGTATATGCAAATCCCTGAGTTCAATCTCTAGTAGTGAGAGGAGGAGAAGGAGGAGGAGGAGAAAGATGGAGATGAGGAAGAGGACGGGGGCTGGAGAGACGGCTCAACCGTTAAAGGGTAGGCTCACAACCAAAAATATAAGAGAAGGAGGACAAGGAAGGGGAGAAGGAAGAAGAGGGCTAAGTGAAATTGCAAAGGGGCTTTAAATTTTCCCCTTTGTTCAATAATGGCTGGTGCATTTCAAGTGGATAATTATGGCTATTAAGTCCAATAAACTCAATACTGTGAGAAACGATGATCAGTCAACAGTGTCAAGCATGCCTTATCTCCTTAGTTGATTCAATTCTAGCAGATATTCAAATCTAGTAAATATTAGAAACAAAGCTGTAAAGGGAATAAAGCAGGGTGAAGGAGGGTAGTAGATGTTACTAGGAAAAAGCTTAGATAATATAAAAAGAAACAATGCTATATTTGTATCACCATACATAAAATCCTGATTAGATTCCTAGGAAAACCCCCTATAAAGGACACACTTTCCGTCAGCAAATACAGTGCTGGGAGAGTGGTGGCATTCCCACGTAACCAGGACCCTGGGTTGTCAGGACTACAGTTATCATTTCCCCGTGCACCTCCCAGGAGGAGCAAAGCCATGTCACAGACAAACTGGGACAGAGTTTGCAATTCATGAGCTCAGCTAGGATCTTGTGTGTGTACCTCAACTGACTTGTCAGTCTTTCTGTTCCGATGTACATCTACCTCACATACCACAGACTGGAGAGAGATGGAGTGGTGCAATGCACCTCCCTCTTTTGTTCTGCAGCAAGGCCCTAGCCAAGGAGTGTGAGTCCCTAATAGACTCATGAACCAGTTGTTTCCTACAGTCCTTTAGTTGTCCATTTCAGCATCTAGAAAACCTTTCCTAGCTGTGCAACCAAGTAACAGGTTTCAGTTGAAGCAAGTCTAGCAACCTACCTTCTTCATGACAATGACAGTAAAATTAAAGTCCCTACCACATCTCCATGGCTCTGGGTACAAGAACACTTTCAGATGATGTCATAAGATTTTATGCACTGAAGATTCTCATTCCCTTTCCCCACTCTATATAGAGAAGATGTACACATTCTCTTTCCCCACAGTAAATGCCAGGCATGTAACACAATGAGCCAGGAAAGAGGAAGTCTTATAGAATCCTTCTCTATAGTTATGAGCTTTCTTCTTACTTTTTCATATAACAGGCATTGGGAGAAAGGGTGTGGAGAAATTAAGAACACATGATTTTCAGTTAGTTTCCTGTAAGTCTGCTGCATATGAGCTATTTTTACTGCAATATACTAAGGCATGAAAGAAAACTACATCAATTTTCAAATGAAGCAAATTGAATCCTGTCTTCAGAAAAGGGAAAGCAATCATGTAATTGGCTTTCAGGTATAGAAAAATCCTCTGCTTTATCTAACATCATATCTTTAGCAAGCCAAGGAAACCTGCTGATTCCTAATGGTGTGAACACCTTTGGCTTCTTTATGGGATGTATAAATCTGGAACCAAAATGTGTAACCATTTGTTTGTAGATTTGTTCACTCAATGATATACCTGTGAGATCATACACAGTACTGTATACTCTTGGGATTTATTTATTTTAGCTGCTATGTAGTATTCTGTGTGGATTTATGACAATGTATTCATTTTTGTTAATTATTTTAGGCAGTTATTAATAATCCTATTGAGAATTGTCATATGTGTTTTTGTAGATATAAATATTCTTCTTTTTCTATTGTGTTTCTTAAGGAGATTTACTGAAGAATGTGTATACCTGAGCAGCTCTTACAGATAAACAAAATATGTTTTAAAGTAGCTATGAAAACATACAACTGCTAGTAATAAATAAAATTCTGTGCTCTTAATCTCTCTGTCTCTCTATGTCACACACACACACACATACAATTTTTCCTTTTGATATGCCGCTTGATTTTAATCCACTGGATTTTATTATTTTTATTTATTATTTTCATACAGAGTACCACTATGTAGCCTCAGAACTCACAGAGATCTGCCTGCTTCTGCCTCCCAAGTTCTGGGAAAAAAGGTGTATGATAATGTACACTGATAAAGTACTGGATTTTAAGCACTTTAACTTATATTTCATTTAGACTCCTTATGCTTATTTTGACTGCAAATGTCAACTTTTTGTTTGTTTGTTTGTTTTTTGCTTTTGTTTTTTGAGACAGGGTTTCTTTGTGTAGCCCTGGCTGTCCTGGAACTCACTCTGTAGACCAGGCTGGCCTCAAACTCAGAAATCCGCCTGCCTCTGCCTCCCGAGTGCTGGGATTAAAGGTGTGCACCACCATGCCCAGCTTAACAGTTTTTATTAAGTGTCTCTTTTAGTGTCAGTTTTTTGTTGTTGTTGTTGTTGGTGGTGGTGGTGGTGGTGGTGAGGAGAGAGTGGGCTTTTTTCCTTTTTAGGTGTAAATGTATTTATTCTGGTTATAAGTCTTCAGTGAGCATGCTTTAGGGTCTGAGGGTGAAGTTTTGTTTTTAATAATCTCCGCCAATAAGCAGTTTTTATTTTCTATAAGGAGTATTTTACAATATCTTGAGAAATTTTCCTCACAAGATGATAATGCTGTATCCCTATACTTTCTCCTACAACGTTTACTGTTTCAAAATTGACGTGGAAACCTGGGCTCCTTTTCACAGTGGGACCATGCTGTAAGCTCCTCTACTGATATTTACTTTTGACTGTGAAATCACTGAGATATTTTCATTCTAATTTTGCTAATATAAATGAAATATTCTTGTGTATTGTCCAGATTGGATTCTATGGATTTAATTAAATTCTCATTTCTATGGTTTCTTTTTTTATTTACACAGCAAACTTTTCAATCTTTTCACTCGAAATTTTATTTGAAAATCATTTCAACTTCAAATACTAATGGGTACACTGTACAATAAAAACCCAGATTAAATTAAATTAAAATCTTATCTTTTGCACGTCATTTACACCATAATCAATTTCTCTTTGTCTAAATTTTATAAATTTGGATAAAAATGTTTTCTCTATCCGATATTAATAAATTTATTTTAAATTGGATGTTTCAATTGTCACAATTTAGAAATTGTAGGAATTCTCACTGTTTATCTTGCCTAATAATATAAGAAATGTAAGTTTCTGTAACCAAGAGAATCAAAGGCAGATTAACTGATAAAGTTAAAAGTTAGAGATCTAGTTCCACAGAATCAGAATCGTGGAGTATGCCTCTGATTTCCTCTGGGGAAAAGAAGATTCATTCTTCTATGTAAGTGTTCCGAAGAGAGATCTCAAGGATAGCATAACAGAGCTTTTGGCATAGGACGCTGTAGGAAAGTTTTCAATTTGGGAAATTAAAATTTTTCAGTTTAATACCAAAACAGTGGCACAGATACATTTAATGCTAACTTGGACTGACTACGACACATTTTACCCTGTCTGTTTAGCATCTTGGTTTTTTATGTTGTTGTTGTTGTTTGTTTGTTTTATACAAAGATCTCAAATTAGTTGAAAATTTCCCAATGAACTGCACCAAGATTTACTAGCTAATTAAAAGATGATTATGCTATGGTGTGCTTGCAGACAGGAGCCTAGCATTGCTGCCCTCTGAGAGGGCTTACACGCAGCTGAGAAGTTGGAGACCCCTGTGATTCAATTAGGGAAAGGCTGGAAGAAGCTAAGAGGAGGGCGACCCCATAGGAAGACCAGCAGCCTCAACTAACCTGGAACCTCCCCCCACTCCCAAGATCTCTCAGACACTGAGCCACCAACCAGGCAGCATACACAAGCAGATATGAGGCCCCCAACACACATATACAGGAGAGGACTGCCTGGTCTGGCCTCAGTGAGAGAAGTTGTACATAATCCTCCAGAGACTAAAGGCCCCAGGGAGTGGGAAGGCCTGGTGGGGTCGAGAGTTGGGGACATCCTCTTGGAGACAAGGGTGGAGGAATGGGATAAGAAACTGTTGGAGGGCAGACTGGCAGGGGGGATAATGACTAGACTGTAAAAAAGATGAAAGATAATTTTAAAAAGATGATTATGTCTTTTAAGAATGATTATAAGGCCTTATAGATTCAAATATAAGAATAATAATATTTGTATACTTGGGTATACCACCAACATATACACAATATGCTGTATATATATACATTTTAATAGTATGTACACAATTTAAATGGTATTTATGAGAAAACTCCAAGAGCACAAAGGACTTGATGTAACTATCTGAGGGATGAAAAAATGAGCCCAAAGCCAACTAAGTACCAAAAGTCCCTTGCTAGTGTCTACATGATGACTATATATACAGAGGTAAGGCCCCTGTGCTAACTCCTGCTATCTCACAGCCTATAACACACCCAAACCAACATGTTTCTTTGACTTAACAAGCAGCAATCACGTCTTTAGATTACTTATTTTTAGACAAGTGAGGATGTCATCATCAGGGAAACAAGAGACACTGGCCATTAGAGCTGCTTGGGGAACCTTAGACACTATTATTATTTTTTAGCTTAGACATATTTTCCTTCAGACAGCTGAGATTCCGTTCGTATACCAAGGCTTTTCATTACATGGTTGGAGGAATGCTTCAAGCTGGGCATTGCCAACTCTCACTGAAGCGTTGATGACTGGCCCTGGGAAAGCCCAGAGGGAAAGAAAAATGAAGAGAGGAGCCAAGTGTGCAAGCGCTGCTGACAAGCTCTTTTGAAGGACACACAGAGAGTGAGATGAGTCAGGCCTGGCCTCTGACACACAACCAGGAGTATTATGGGAATGTGGCTGATCAATGGGGACTTGGCCCAAGTCAGACTTACTATGAAGCTAGTCTAAAAATAGTAAATGCATCATTGTGCACTTTTAATTACATTTCCCTATAGAAAACTCAAGCATTCATTCATAATTAATTAAATAAATACAATCAATTTCATATTTTATCATCAGAATCATAACAATTATATCATGTAAATTTATAGAAACAACTACCCATTAAATTAATTTTATCACGTGAGAAACATCTTCAAATTATGGCTGTTATAATTGAGTTAATACATTCTCATTATTGAGCAACATGCCAAATTGGATTTGTTTAAGAAAGCAATAGTATTACAAGCCACTCCATCCTGACAGATGATGTCAATACTGCTTCTGAGTCAGAGTCTGCTGTGCCCGAACTGGGAATGCAAAAGAAAGCATTTAGCTACCTTGATGATGGGATCTCATGGAGCTTTGGCAACAATTTGCAGCTATGGGATCTTGCAGAGGGCAAAAGCTGACATTTAACTCTAGCTGTCGAGACCCTTTCCTCCTCAAGAAAACATATATTTCCATGTAGCTTCAGGCTGTCTTAGGATAGATATACATGACATAAAAGCTGTAACATTTTGTGAGTGTGTGGGTGGGGTGGGGGGGATTTATTGCTTGCAGCCATTCCCGCCGTCATTTTTCACAACTGAAAAGCTGTATCCTCGTTATGTGATACCCTGTTCCTAGCTATAAAAATGAAAAATGTATTTTTTTCCTTCAGAATTGTTTGATTAAAAAAAAAAAGATACAAGTCACTTGCTGTCAAGTTTTGGTTTTCAGATACAAATTGTGCATTTTATGGCTGCACCCAAATGTATGCTATCTTTCCCAAGAGGTCACTGTTCAGAAATCCATAAACAAGAGTTATTGACGCCATAAAATTACTTGATGCATTTTATAAAAGTAGAGGGAATAAAAGCCTGTTCACATAACCAAATAGTCTTCTTACTGTTTCAGTGCTCAAACTCAAAGCTAATCTCTGTGAAACTTTGAAACAATACCCTATGCATGTGGGTGCCCCTTCCAAAGAACCCTTATTTTACTCCAGATTTCCTTTCCGGCTCTTCTGTTTCATTGATGGACAGTGAATATTTGCAGAGGCATCACCCTAACAGTGGGCTTTCTCTAATCCCCCCTCTTATCTCCCATATTCATTTTTTTAAAAATCAAATAACATGGGGTCTGTCCTTGCAAGATTTTAAACACATGGTACTGTTGTTAGTTCGAAGTACAAGTTTGTTCCTGAGGAGATGACTTTTAAACACACCACTCTTACTATTTTCACAAAGAAGTCCTGAAGTTACTGTGTTTAGAAAAGATCTCCTTGGGACTGGAGAGATGGCTCAGTGGTTAGTGGTTATAATAATGTGCTGCAGAGGGCTAGAGTTTGATTCCCAGAGCCCTTATGGTGGCTTAGAACCACAACTCTGCTCCAGGAGATTCAGCCTTCTCTTCTGATGTCTGCAGGCACCAGGTATGCATGTGACCTATATATATGTACCAGTAGGCAAAATTCTCATACACATAAATTAAAAAGGATAAGTCTTTAGAAAAGATCTACCCCACAAATTTGTCCCATTTGCAGTACACAAAAATCCCCACTATTTAAAATGGGAGAGAAGATACATTAAAAACAAAGGTCAATTTTTATACTCTCTTGAACAGTAGATGTTTTCTTCCATGCTGGGCCTGGCTTGATGTAAGTTTCTGTAGGCCTCTGGTGTTCAGCCTCCAGTGTTCATAGGATAGGACTGCTTGATCTCTGTGGGGGGTTGAATCACTGTTAGTGTTCATCTGAACTCACAAGCCCTATTATTTCATGGGAACGTCTCCAGTCACCCATGGCTCATTTGGATTCCCTTTCCTCTGCACTCAAGTAGAGTCATTAAAGTTAGCACTTAATCAGACTTTATTGATACATCGAAGGACCAAGAATACTGTTTCATCTGAACCTTCCATCAAAATCATTCCCTGTTACCTACAAGTTAAGGAAAGGAGCATGCTGTTAGTAAATATGCTCATCCTGGTTAAAATCAACACGAAATGGACTCAGGACACACACACACACACACACACACACACACACACAAATGCACACACACATACACACATGCACACACATACATGCACACACACATTCATATACACATGCACACACATGCACACACACATACACATGCATACACATGTGCACACATGCACATTCACAGTAATTTTAACAGTTACAAATTTGAAAGAGAGCTGGTTGGGGAAATACATAGGAATTGGAGCGGGGAAAACTGATGTAAATCCAGTACTTATGTAATCTAAAAGAAAAAGATTAAATATTAAAAAGTTTTATCGATTCTGGATATCTGTTTCTTGTATTACTTTCTCCAAGCCTATATTGTCTTTACCCTGTTAACCTTTCTGAAAATTTGGAAAAGCAAATGGCCAGAATGGAAAAGTATAGCATCTCCGTTAACATTAGAGGAGGCTATTGTTGAAAACCATAGGTTTTCTTAGAGATAGAGGTTGTATCTTCCTTCCTGGGTACCAACATGCCCAGGAACACATTCTTCAGTATTCCATTAAGCATGTGAATGGATGAATCATGGAATGAAGAGCAGACTGAACAGAGGCTGGGATCAGTTGGCCGAGTCATATCTACATTTCTGGTGCTGGCAGGAAGTAAAACAGCTGAGACTTAAAGGAAAAGATTTATTCCTGCTTAGAAATAGATGCTTCTCTTTTTATCATTGTCAAAACTCACTCTAGAGACTGTTTCTAATAACTTAAACATAATGTGAATATTTAATTAGAGGGCCATTTTTCAAGCTGTCTCTAACTTAACTTTTAGTATGATTTTATCATAGTAGTGATGTCTGGCCCCTACAATCCGTTATGGTGAATTTATCCAGTAACTAAATGGCCCAAGGGAGGTAGGGTATGTGTACCAGGTTCAAGTACACTAGTGGATGCCACAGAAATAGCTTTTATTCTGATATAAAATCAAACACAAAGAAGAAGCATTGATATTTCTTTGTTTTCTGTTACTCAGTAGGATGTCCCAAGCCGAGCCCCTTCTGTCCCTCAGGATGCTTCAGCATCAGTACCTGGATCATTTCTCATGCAGAATGATTTCCTGCAAATTTCTGTCTGCAAATTTCATCTCATTCACCTATTAAGTCAGTTCTTGTTTTGAAAGCTGTCCTATGACCTGACTTCATCATTTCTCAGTATCATTTTATAGCCAGTTCTTGCAGTTACTCCTGATTCCAGCCTAGACTCCATTATTCCTCTCTGGGTCTTCCTGTGAGAGGCTTTCCTGGCATGAGGAATGATTGGAACCTTGTAGACACAGATCTGTGAAAGAGGAGGCAGGCAAGAGGATTGAAAAGCTGATTATCTGGTTAGTTCTTCTCTGGCATCTGCTTCTAAACTTCATTCATCACAGAAGTTGACAACCAATCTCTGGTTTTCGTGCACTCACCTTAATGGCTGGCACATCAAGCCTGGAGGAGAATGTGTAAGGATGTTAAAAAAAAAGAAAAGAAAAAGAAGTGAGAAGGGAAAAGATTACATAGAGCATTGTAAATCTACTTAAAAACAAAATCTAAATGTCACACAATGTATCATCTTGTAAGGAACGCCCTGCCTGGCTCTGTCCTTCACCATCTTCTTGCCACTTGGGTTCTGTGTTGCTTGTATGTATTTGCTAATGGCAGTGCTGAAGAAAAGGTTCTGGTAATAATTTAGTAATTTGGATATTATAACAAAGGAAAATTAGGTCTTTAGGAAAACTGGTAATTAATTCAGCATCCCTCAGATCTGTGTCTGTCTCCCCTCATTGTTTTTAATAGGGTACAGTCCTCCCCACCTTCCATTAAAGGTGACTGTCCACAGAACAGCTCCCTCTGGCTCACTAAAGTTATAGTATATGCAAAGCAAGAACTCTCATGCATACTAGGGTGTTAGCAGTCAAAGGGTGATTTGTCTACAACATGACCAGGAATTTTAATGCAAAAGCATTGTCAGTTATCAAGGCACAGAACAGGGCTACTCCTTAAGACAGAATCTAGACAAGCCAACGAGCAGAGCTATTTCTCTGTGCAAATACCTTTCAAAGTCTAGTCATTCATTCTGGAACTGCACAGTTCCTCTGAAGAGAGTCAGAGAGGGCTGAAGGCAGGAGGAAGGTAGTTCCCACGATCATTCAACAATTCAGTCACCTACTCCATTATCTCTTAGCTATAGTCCTATAGACAAGGGTAAATGTAAGTATAAATAGTAAAGCTCAAACATTGCCTATTAACTGCCTTGAAATCCGAAACTAGATAAGTGATCTATTCAAATGACCATGCCCAGGACTTTCTCTAGCCCTTGTTGCTGCTGTTTGTCTCTTTATTGTTTGAAATGATAAGAGATGAACAGGATGGTTTATGCTGCTTATTTCTTTTGATACAGCCTCCCTTAATCTTTTAGCTCCTGACCTTGCTAATAAGAAGGGGTTGGGAGTTGGGGTTGACAATGGGAGAAGCATTCTAAAAGGGAAGAAAGAGAACTCTGACATCAATAATAGATAAATCGGATGTGGACAGGATGCCAAGGGCAGTCCCAGATCTCTAATGAGATCCATGCAGCCGGCAGCCCCTTGATAAGAGGCATCCTCTTTCCACTATGCCTGAGGACTGAGCAGAGGGGTGAGGAGCTCAAAGCATTGGATATTCTTGATTTTCTACTTTCCACAGGGCTCTGTTCTTGCCTCCTGGCTTTTCTGATGTAGATCTGCATTTGAGGACTTGTATGAAGCAGGCAACATACAGTCTTAATATGCTTTATTAAGGATCACATAAAAACATTCAAAGAGAAGCCGCCCAAGGGGGTTGCTTATGGCAGGAGGGCCTGGCTTTCAGTAATAAAACGAATTACCATTTGTTTGTCTTGGGCCTTCTGCATTAGAGTCTGCTGGACTGTGGCTTGTTTATAATTCTACACCCTTACAGACTCATGTAAGAAAGGGTTTTCTTCCATGAAAATTGTTCCTCGAAGGGGGAGTAGAGGAAAAACGGCAGCATATTTATTATACTTAATGCATAGATAGGAAGAAAAGCATCTTATATCATCTATGCATAGTGGAATAAGTTAGTTTACTCATTCCATTCTATACTTCAAGAGAGTCTTAATAAAAATGTGTTCATTTCTGTGGAACATTCTACCTTGTTAGCGAACCGCGTTCCCAAATAACTTAGGTCAAAGAACAGACTTGTTCTCTGTGATGCCATTTTCAAGGGCCCTTTTGGCATATCTGGCTCTGGTCTTCCTTATATATCTATAATATCTGATACTAGAGTGTGGCCTCATCAATGTTAAGTGGTGACAAAGCAGTAACTCTATTCAAGTAAACTTGTTTTTTTCCCACTGTTGAACTTAGACTAAGTATAATAAATGGACTCATTCTTTTTCATCTCTAGGCCTGAACTCCCTCTGCCTGCCTGCCTTCCTTCCACACATATTGGTAACAGGCACTATGTTATAAACTATGAACAAATTGGATCTAATTGCTAATTTACAGAGTTTATATATAAGAGTTAAGGAAACAAAGGATTCCAAGAACAGGCTAGAGATGGAGGCATAGAGTTCTTAATAGAAAAAAATATCTCAAAAGTGTCCACCCTCTTTACCAATTTAGGAAATTTAAGTTAAAACAACTTGAAGTTTCAGCTCACTCCAGCCATAAAGGCAAAGTTCAGCAAAACAACCAACAACAAATGCTGGTGAGGTTTTGAGGAAAGAGAATCCTACTCTACAGGTACATCTTAGCCATGTTCCTTGCCACCCTACTCATAATATCCAAGAAAGAGAAACAATGTAAACATCCTTCAATGGATGAATTGATAGTGAAGATGGAGTGCATAAAAACAATGAGATGCTATTCATCTGTGATGAAAAACAAAATCATGAAATTCATAGGCCAATAGATTGAACTAGAAAAGATTATGTTGAATGAGGTAACCTAGAACTAGAAAGACCAGTGGTACATATTCTCTTTCATATGTACTTCATAGCTCCAAATCTTCAGTTATGAGTATATAACATGAAGAATCCACAAAAACCAGTAAAATATAAAGGGGCCACAGGTGGAGGCCCTGAAGGGGCGTTACAGGATATATACAGTATGATATGGGAAATAAAATAAAGACATATGTCTTCCTCTGGGATGGAGGGAGTAGAGTCAATCCAGAAGGAGGATGAAGAATAAATACCACATAGGTTGTTTGATATATAAAATCTAAAGGAAGTTCAGTCACTTCAATGGACAGTGCTCTGCACAAGAACCATAGACTAACAAAAACCCCAGAACCAGGCATGAGAGACCTCCCTTGCAAGGGTTGGTCAGGATAGCCTATGTAATTCCCAAAACAAATCAATGTAATCCTTGGTTGCCTCTCAGGAGGTGACTGTAGCTCTCTATTGTTGAAGATACTAAATGCTTAGGATACAGGACTTGGATGAATCAAGTTGCATGTAACCTAAAAGCCTGTTTTCTGTGGTCTAGTTTCCGCGATTCCAGAAAATACTGTGCAAGTTCCTAAGGGAGGAAAGGAAAGCAATTAAGCAGTTCTACCCAGAGGTGCTACCCACAAATCATGACAACTACTGCCACCAGCATGGCAAGATATGCATAAGGTGCTCANGCTCAAGCACACACACACACACACACACACACACACACACACACAAATCATGACAACTACTGCCACCAGCATGGCAAGATATGCATAAGGTGCTCAGGCACACACACACACACACACACACACACACACACACACACACACACATCAGTGGCAACCAACAGCTGTTTAGTGTGACTTAAGGCCCACTCACCAAGAGGGAAATTATGTCTCTGACATTAAAAATGTAGCTAGCCAGCTTCCTAGGGCTAACGATGTCAAGAACCTTAAAGTAAATCTACTAAAGTCATTTTGCTAGACTAGCATAATCCTTTACTACGTTCTAAATCTTATATGCACACAGATAAGAGCAGCTACAGCCCCTCCTCAAAGAAACTTCCTTTATAGCAGACGGAGACAGCCTCCGAAAACCACAACGGAGCACAACTCAGAGCTCAACAGACTGTGGGGAGCCTATTCTCAATGAACATGTCTACACTCACACTTTCTGCATCTATGACAAAGAGAACATCCTAGAGAAGGGAGAAAAAGGACCATAAGATCCAAGGTACTAGGAAGTTTGCTCTCAAGCAGGCCTTTCTAGAAAGATTGTATAAATAAGAAATGGCTGTATAAGACTAGAACAATGGAAATATCAATGGACATGCACCGTGGAAGACTGAAAAATATATACGTTCCCACCCTTAGTCAAAACAAAAACAAATCTGGAAACTAATGGATTCAGGAAAGAGGAAAATTAGACTCTCCCAAGAATGAGCCAGGTCCTTATTGATTGATCAGTGTGGAGTGGTCTCACACACACACACACACACACACACACACACACACACACACACACAAAGCTATCACCTCAAGAGTGGGAAGACAAGGGAGGGTCTTGAGGGAAGTTAACTTGGGGGCCAGGAAGAGCGAAAGTAATGTAATTTTATTTCAATTAGAATGTTAAAAAATAAACATAAATGAGCATAAACATATAATAAGCTACATAAGGAAAATGCTCTGGGCATGATGGGAAGGAAAGCAAGGTCAGTGATAAGCACTATATTAGGGTCAAGCAAAACTTCCAAGAGGATGAGGAGTTCTGGATAGAGATATTCTTCAAACCATGGGTGCACTATTCCTCTTAGCCCTGCCTTGGTTGGTCCATCTTCTCTGCCAGTATGTGATTCCTGATACTTTATTTTTGCTACTTTTGTCTGTATGACAAAGAAGGAAAAGTTTGTATAGGGTTTGCCTTTTACCTGCATCTCTACCACCTCCACTGTTCATGTATCTGCCCACCTCCCATCTTACTTCTGGTGAACCGTATGGGTTTTTCATTTGTTTTCTGGTGGTTAGGCTCCATTTACTTTGCAGACCCCTTCGTCCACACATTACGGTAACTAACCCATATTACTAATTCAACTCTTTTTATCAATGCTGTATTCGTGAATTGCACTAACTCATCAGTTCTGTGACAGAGAGCATGTCCTAGATGCCATGACTCTTCCTTACTCTTGGACAGTTGTGGGTCTGCTTCTGCTCTGCCCCTGGGCGTGGCCACTTGGGGAGGCAGATCATGGGGAGTTTGTGTCTGTCCCACACCACCACCAGGGCGGGCGGGCGTTTGGCTGTAAGGAAGCACTGAGAAGCTCTGGGGGTGGAAAACCACAGCCTGAGATGTGGGAAAGTGGAGCTGGTTTGGGCATCGTGGGCTTGCAGAGGCTGGGAGGAGGGGTTCTCAGACTCTTGGATATCCTAGCACCATTGGGAGTTCTGAGGAGCCGAGAACAGAGTCAGGGGCCCTTGGGCTGGGGATAGCACCTAGCCCTGGGCCAGGGGAAAGGGGAGCTCTGGATTGTCCTAACAGTGATTGGCCTTAGCTTGGCAGAGGCAGGCTTGGTGGCAGCTGTGGCTGGGAGCACAGAGTGGCCTTCTATGGGAGAATTAAATTGAGGCTCTGTAGTTGAACGCCTTCTCCATGGCTGCCCATGGCAAATCTTCATGAAAGAGACAGTCCATGGTTCTAAATAGGTTATTGGTTGTTCATGGTAGAAAATGGATGCATAATGTACCGTACCCACTTCTGAGGGTAGGCCTGAGATTAAATACCTTTTGCAGGGAAGAATGTCTGGGAAGGGACGCTTATTGTCTAAACCCTCCTGGCTTCTACGTACCTCATTATCATGGAGAACTCTGTTTTGAGCCTATGTGACCATAAGACTCACTTATTTTGTGAGGAGCATGGTACATGTTCCAGGCCAGGAGTCTGGCAGAGAGCAGAGAGTCATCTAAGCCTGAGGTGTCTGCCCACAGAGCCTCTGGCTCTCATCCTGCTCTGCCTTACCAAACGTCCTGGCATGGTTTTACTGTCATTTACAATGAATAGCCAGACTTTTATTTTTTATCAGCTCTCTGAGAAACACTCATGTTCAGCTTTAGGCCAAGGTCAGAAACTGCTCGGGAACTATTAGGACTGATTTTCTAGTCAAATGTTTTCTAGCTCAATAATGAGAATAGACAGGGACCAGCGATGTCTACTGAAGCAACAACTAGTATCTCTTCAGAAGATATGTTAAAAATATGGACAGAGTATGACAGGAATGAGCTTTGGAATAAGGCTGCTGCATTTAAGTGCTAATGTGCTTGGCTCTGAGACCTTGGGGGGGAAAAATCCTAATTTCTCTTAGCCTCAGTTTTCTCAAAATTGTGATATGGAGTCATATACTATATGTACACATAAATACTACGTGTTCTATAGTACTTGGAGGATAAACCAAAAAATACATTTAGTGCTTAAAATACTGCTTGGCGTATAGTACATGTCCCTCAAAATTATTATCATTACCTACAAAGGGAAATGCAGTAATCATCAGACACAGGATCCAGAAAACATGGTAGAAACAGCAAATAAGAAATTAAATAATTAAAAACATAAAGAGAAGAATGGTACCAGCCTATATTAAGAATGGTATGTTCTGTATCTAATTCTTTCTTAAAATAAGAAACAGGGATAATTAAATAGGGATAATATCATTGTTAACACAGAAATGAGAGTGACGGACTCCAGCTCTTCCCGACTCCAGGAAGAAGAGATGATTACTGTATCCCAGCCTCTGCTGCCAGGCTGCTCTCGGCTTGTTATCTCTCAGATTAGAACAGGACCGTGCCTCAGATGGTTCCCTGCTTATTTTCTCTACACATTCAACAATGTCAAAATTCCCTGCTTACAGCTTTGCATAATTCAAATGTCAAACAGGTGCTTTCTGAAAGGACCCCCATTTACCACATAAAGAGGCATGGTAGAAACATAAGAAGAGTCAAATAGCGGCATTTGACAACAAAACAGAGCTCTGTCTGCATATTTTAAATGGACAACAAATAGACAATGTCGTGACACAGGGCATGGAAGTGGATGGAGGTTGGAGAACCATGAGTTTAGGCAGTGTGTTATCTAAGGTTCATAGAGCCAGTTTGAAAGGATGCATACAGAGGGAGTTGGCTCTGCCAACTCCAGCCTGCTACAGACTCCTGTCATTAGTAATAAATGAGCCAGGTCAGCTTGAAAATGAATTGTAGCCAGGGTTGTGAGATGGCTCAGTTCCAGATGATGTTTGTTTATGTGCAGTAATTAGAGCCCAGCTGCTAGAGGGGGACAGTCATATTCCCAGCTGGATTTTAGAAAATGTGGCCTTTCATTTAAAAAGGCAGCTTTCAAGAAACTGGATTTTTCTCAAACTGAGAGGGTTAGACCCCATGAAGATGTGTCAGCCCTGTTGCCTGGAGTCAGACACAACTGCTGGTTTTATCCCTGGATGGCAATTCTGATGATCTGAAAGTAGCTTGCTTCATTCATAAAACAAAATGAGACCAAGACAGAGGACGTAACAGAAGAACAAAGAAACATGTAAGTCTCCTAGTGGAGCACCATAGACTGACATTTGCAATAGCGTCCTAAGTGATTTTTTAAAATTAATTCAAAATAGTCTTGATACAGTTTGGGGGCTACAAAAGTAAGGAGTGAATAGAAGACAGCAAAAATGGTAAGACAGTATCTTAGGAGAAAACAGATAGATGTCCATCTAGTGAGTAAACTATAAATCCAAATTGAGTAAGTCAATAAACAAATAAGATACCATCCTAAACTGTGCTTCTGAGTCCAAGGCCTCATCTTTATAATCAAGCCTGTGAAAGACTGCACCTCTGTTTTAAGAATTATTTTCCTCCTGTTTCTACATCTATTCCTCAATGCATCTCATCATTTGACCTTCAGGATAAGAAAAGTATTTGCCATAGAGAGGACTAGACATTGATTGGAAATCAGTACCTCCTGAGAAAATACCTCCATCTTTTTTTTTCTTTTTTAAAATATTCCCATTGGTGAAATGATAATCCCAAGTGTCCTAATTGGTGGCCATTCTGGTTTGGGATGTAAAACAATAGATCAACTTACTTTTAAAGTGAACTTGAAATTAAAAAAAAATTGGCAAAACTCATAAAAGAACCTTTTCTTTTGTCATTACTAAAAGACCTTGGCAATCTTGTGACTCTTAGACATACGTTCCCTCTAACATAATTGGTTAAGTCAACGTGGACACCTCTAACTGCTTGCTGAACTCATTTACTTAATTATTTGACTACTGATTTGATTAATTAAAGCTGGCAAGGGTGGCATCTGAGGAGAAATGAAGACAAAGGACTCAAGGGTGCCTGGGGATCCGGCAAGATTCTAGGATGAGCAAAACAGAGCAAGCCCCAGATGACAACAACCAGTTCTATGTGTCTCTTTAAAGACACAGACCAGGTGCTGAGTCAACACTAAAGATACCTGGGAACCCAAAAAGGCATTCTTAACATCATACCCATTAACAGCACAAACGGTGAGGACCATGGTTCCCTAGGCCTCCTAGGTGCAAACTGCAATCACGTGACACAACCCTTGACAAGCTTGTGAAGCCCAAACTGCAAATAGCCTGACATAACTTTACCTTCAAATGTCAGCAAGTTAGACTCTGGGGTTTGGAAAGGACTGATTTAAGAAAATAAATCATACACTTTGGTGACAGGACATAGAGAAATCAAGTTGGTGCTGAGGTCCTCCCTTCTGGCTAGCTTTTTATAGTCCTGGGATGGGGCAGGCTGTGAGGAGGGGAGATGTTATCAGCAGTCTTACCTAGATGTCATCCCTGGGCACTACAATAATGACAGGTGTGGGAATGTATGATCACGAATGCAACAATAGCATAATGTTGTGGGGATAGCTAGATCCTTTCTGATTGGATTTAAAACCTGGTACATAGGAGAAAAAATAATGTCTAGCATTGTAAATCCTGCCAAGAGCCCATAGTTGTGGAGCTCTTGGACCCCGGGAAACATATTTCTATTATTCTGCTAAATGAACAGAGTATCAAAATGTCCTCTAAGTGTGTTCCTATTTACCTTTGGATACGTTCAGTTTTCTAGTCTCATTACAGAAGTTTGTTTGTGCAGGGGATAGTTGTTAATGAAAAAACTCACAACTGGTCAAAGTGCAGAGAGTACATGCCAATGGAATGCTTCTCCACTGAAGGAATATCTGTACCACTCCTACTGCAAACCTCAAGGACCAGCATGGAGAGAAGAGTAGAAAGATAGTAAGAACCAGGGGGTAGGGAGGAATGGACAGATATGGGGTCTCCTGGATGTGGCAGAAGCACGGCGTTTATTATAAGTTAGAAACAGCAGCTGGGGTTGCCTGCATAAGATCAAGCTTTTTAACATGCTAGCATCCATGTTGTGCCAACTGCTCACCAGTGGATAACTCCAACTCATGAGTACACGGGCAGCATAAACTGTACTCAGTCTATTGTTAGAAAATGAAAAGACCACAGAATTGGAGGTTGGTGGCTAGGGCTGGGAGAAGTTAGAGGAATGGAGAGTAAATATGGTAAGAATAAAATACTATTTTAAAAGTAAGTATTAAAAGCAGTATCTCTTGTAATCTGAATACATGAATCTGGAATCCTATCTACCACTTTTTAAAACATGCTTATTATTTTCTGTTCTAACAAAACTGAATTTCCTCAAACAATCTGTTGTTTTTAAAATAGCTGATGGGAGGCTGGGGAGATAAGTCAATGGGTAAAGCACTTGCCACACAAATGTGAAGATGGTTGTTCAGACTTTCAATACCCATGTAGATGCTGTGAAGTCATGGTTGCCGGCTGATAATGCCAGCACACAGGGGGGAAAATATGAAAGACAAAAGATGGGACATTTTCCAAGTAAGCTGGCTTACTAGGCTGGCTGAGCCAACAAACTAAAAGTTCATCAAGATCCCCTGTCTTGTTATATAAAGTGGAGAGTGGTTGAGGAAGAGCATGTTATCAATCTCTGGCCTAAACAAATGCACACACAGGCAAACCACATTCAGCACAAACACAGATGGCGCACACACATACACATATGCACTTAGACACAGGCATGCACACACACACACACACACACACACACACACACACACNAGAGAGAGAGAGAGAGAGAGAGAGAGAGAGAGAGAGAGAGAGAGAGAGGCACACACACAGAGAAACACGCATGAACACACATAGCTGACTGTGACATTATCATTCCATCTTTAGGTCTGAGAAAATTATCTTATTCTCTTGACAGTATAGATGGTACTTTTGTCTTGGGGACCTATAATCACACAGGAATTGACACGGGTGAGGTCAGGGGACTCCTCATCCTGACTAAAAATGTCTAGAGTGTCAAGTGTAATCAACAAAATCAGGCACACTGGATTACACTACAAGGTCCCAGCACAGCCTTTGAAACCCATCCTTTTTTTTTTTTTTTTTTCTGGTGTTGTGACCTATTTAAATGCCCTGCTGGTGTAAGTACATCAGCTGTCTGTATATGCCAGAGCAGATAACCTTGCAAATAAGAGCACTCAGCTATCTGATTTGATCACATTTAAGTTGACTTTTGAAGGAACAAAAACCTAGGCTAATTCTGTAAAGGCTTGGCAAGCTGCATTCAACCCTTATCTTTGTGAGGAAACATGAAAGGATGCCCTCAGCACCCAGGATCAGCTTGAAGGTCTGCAAGCTATCAACATGAGGGGGTGAGTGCAAAACCCAGCCGCAAACTCAGCAGCACACTGCTCTCCCCCAAGATGCTCCACAGGCCATGACATGAGACATTTCCATCCATAAATCATCTGCATTGCCCTTTTTCAATTCAAATTCATAGAGAGTTTTACATAACTTTACCTTGGCTTTGGGGCCCTAGAGATTTCAGACTCTAGTTTATGGAAGTAGAGTTTAAACTGACAGAGAGTGGTTTACTGCTGAGGTTTGGGGCTGAGGGGAATCTAGACAGCTGTTGGAGGGTTTCAATCGTAATAAACAAGCTTATCATTCTTCACAGTACAGAAAGAATTTTGTAGCTTTATCTTGTAGAACCGCATGGAGCACTGAGCTGGAAGAACAGAAACACCTGCAATTAAGTAAGAAACTCGGTCTCTGCAGGCCCTTCTGACCTCAGTTACATGTTGGAAGTTGTAAAGAGCGGGGCTCAAGACTTCCCATAGTAGGTAATTTCTTGGTTAAACCATAAATGTCCTTATCTAATTTTAATCTCATATTTCCTGATCTTTGACATAAATACTGATATTTTTCAGATATTTTTCAGGTAGACATTTGCTTCCCAATTTTATTTTTTCATGTATTATCCTTTACATTTATTCTTTACTATTTTCAGTGCTGGATGTCAAGTACAGGCCATTCCTGTGCTAGGGATGTCTATGCCATTGAGCTGTAAGTCCAGCCTATCATTCTTGTTTATTTTACACTAAAGATAGAGCTAGCTTTTTGCTTAAAATTACTTTATGTATGGAGGATGTTTCTGTATCTGAAAGTGAATGAGCTAAAAAAAAAAACAACCTGAATCATGTTAAGTAAAATGTCTAAAAGAGTTATGTTAGATGGTTTACTTTATAAGTATGACTAAAAATCAGTGGCTGGACCCGTGATAGCAACAGGGTTTATTATTTATTGTTCTGTAACAGAAGAGAAAAGGGCTGAAGAGTGTAGTTTAGTATGAGATGATAGTCTTGGATAGGAGAAGCCCCAAACTCAATTCTCCATACATCAAAAAAATAAGATAAAATAGAATGGGAGAAGCAAGCCTCGGTGCACATGGGAATAAGATGGAAAAGAAGAAGGAAAGAAGTGTGAATAAAAACCCTATGGGGATGCAAGTTTGTTAGGTGAGCTGGCCTAGTTTCATTCTGCCTCTGTGATCAATAAAAGACTTTAGCCAAGGACAAGGTAGGGAAAGAAGGGGCTTATTTTGGCTTCCATGCTACAGTCCATCTTCAAGGGGGGTCAGGGCAGCAACTCAAGTAGGAAGCGGAAACATAAACCGTGGGAGAATGTTACTGGCAGGTTGGTGCTTAGGTGTCTTATACAGTCCAGACCACTGGCTCAGGGAATGGTGTCACCCACAGGGGGCTGAACACTTCTGCACCAATTAATGATCAAGACAATCCCCCAAGGCATGAGCACAGGCCAGTCTGATCTGAGCCTTCCCCCCAAAGAACTCCATTCTCAGGGGAGGAGAGGCTGTGTTAAGCTGACAGTTAGTACTAACTAGGGCAGAGACATTCAGTATTGAACAGAAAGTAAATGATAGATGTTGAGAACTATGGCCAAAAGAATTCTAATTTTTTTTTTTTTTTTTTTTTGTGAACCTGTGAAAACACAAGCTGTGATGGTTATAAACAGCTTTGGGGAATAGTTGAGCTCACGCTTCCAAAATTCCAAATAGTCACAGAATATTGATTGGTTGTTATAACTGATACATTTTCTTTCGACTATTTAAAACCATGTCTGTAGAATTATCTTATCATTTACAGAGCTACTTTGAGGAAAAAAATCAGACATTCTTCCAAACCTTCTCTCAATCAATTTGATTCTGTTAAATTCATTTAATTTTCTTTAATGAACGAGGTGACGATTGATGTTTTCTTCTCTTTCATTAGGATTTAGTTTGTGAGTGTTCATGATCTCATTAGAAGCCATGTTAGGTACCAAGTAGGTTTTTTTAAAAACAGCAGTTGAATTACACTGGCTTCAAATACTGAAGAATTAATCTTAGAAGCATCTTATTCTTTGAAGCTAACCATAAACTATGAAGCATCATTCCAAATAATATTGCTGGCAAGGTTGAGAGTAAGCTGTGATTAAACATGCATTAAAACTAGTGTTGGTGTTTACTGACATTCTGAAGATAGAGGTGTGTGTAGGTAAATGTATGCACACCTGTGAGGATATGTGTGTCTACATGGTTCTGTTGGTATTCTTTGGCTGTTCATTCATCACATAAAAATAGCACCTAAGCACCGGGCTTGACATCAGAATCAATAGTGAGCTAAACATTTACATGTCACAGTAAACATCAATAGGTCCCAAGCCATTGGTGTGTTGGGCAAACTGTAATTAGCAATGTAACAAAAATGACCAGTTCACATCTATGCCTCATCTTCCCAAGCTCCATTTGTCCATTTTTCCTTTGCCAATGTTGAAGTTCCAGGGTCAGCATTTGCTGTTTCCCAAGCTGCGGCGGTACCCTTGCACACACAAGGAAGGCTGCAGACTATCCCTAAGCACATAGGACTAGAAACCAGACTGGCAGCCTGAGGATCTAATACTCTTCATTCGAGCTTTTATTGCCTTTCAGTTTTGTTTGTATTTAAGATGTGATTTAAAAGAAAAGACTGTGTAAAGTAAAATCATGCTAAAAGTAATGTAACACTCCAAAGCCTAGTATTTCCTAAACAAACTAGAGCATGGTGAAGGCCGATGAAGATGCTAGCAGCAACTTGTTCAGGATAAGTAAACATTCTGGAGATGAACTTTAATGATTCAAACATGCCTGACAATGAGATGGAGGTGGATGCTTGGGAGGAGCAAGGATAATGACACAGGTACCATGCTGCCATTCTCCATCTACCCTTTCCAACTCCGAGACAGCCACATCTTCCCCTCAGCCTTATTGTTCTTCACTGGACGATTACACTGCAAGTCTATTTGCTTCACGGTGACCAGATGGGATTTTCAGAAAGTGGCATCCTTAGGCCACACTACTGCGTCTTCCTACAAGGCTACTTTAAAGCTTAGACTTGTTCTACATTGACCTTTTTGAAGAGAACGGGAGGATTTAGCTAAATAGCTGGCTTTACATTGACACGTGAATCTGTAGATTAACTGTCTCTTCTTTTACTGTCAATACAAATACTATCTAACATCCATTTAAGGACCTGTCTCTCAGTGACACTGTTGAACATGTAATCCCTCATCCTTCAGGCTTGAACATGAAAGAATTACTTCAAGGTTCAAGTATTGAGAGGTTCACGAATATACTGCTAGATGATGGCTTCAGAAACACAGTGGAGACCCAGGGTACCAATGTGTTGGAACACACGTACCCTCTGACCTCATGTGTGAGTTAGTTCAAAGCTGAACACAGATGCAGGAGAGTGCAGTAGAAGGGGGCAGCCCCAGAGGTCATTGTCAGTATTCTCTTTGAATTTGCTTTTGATTCTTGAATAATTATCCACTAGATATAAAAGTATTTCACATAATAAGGACCATGAACATCACTGAAACACAATGCATATGTGAAACAAAAGTCATCATGAAATGGTCCTCTACGTGCTCCTTAGTCTATATACTGGTTTGAATAGTTTCTTTGCTGAATATTCACATTTATCTCTAACCTGTTTTACTTTATTTGGATCCATGTAAATATCATTAATATGAGGTCATAAAGGAGCAGGGTAGTTCCTTAGTTAAATATAACTGGCGAGCTAACAAGAAGAGGCTGACAAGAAGAGGTAGATTTGGAAGCAGAGGCCACTGAGATCATAGCTCATCGATAGCTTATTTGTCTAGCTTTTGCATGGCTCTGGGTTCAATGCCCAGCAATGCAATAAAGAAAAACAACACAACACAAAACAAAACAAAATCAAAAACAAAAAACCAACAGTCATAAAGCAGACCTTCTGAGGACAGAAGTACAGCCTGACACAAAATGTCAGAAGGTTAAGATTGAAAAAGGATAAGAAATTAAAATACCCATGGAAGAAGTTACAGAGACAAAGTTTGGAGCTGAGATGGAAGGAAGGACCATCCAGAGACTGCCCCACCCAGGAATCCATCCCGTAATCAGCCACCAAACTCAGACACTGTTGCATATGCCAGCAAGATTCTGCTGAAGGGATCCTGATATAGCGGCCTCTTGTGAGGCTATGCCAGTGCCTTGCAAATACAGTAGTGGATGCTCACAGTCAGCTATTGGATGGAACACAGGACCCACAATGGGGGAGCTAGAGAAAGTACTCAAGGAGTTAAAGGGGTCTGAAACCCTATAGGAGGAACAACAATATGAACTAACCAGTACCCCCCAGAGCTTGTGTCTCTAGCTGCATATGTAGCAGAAGGTGGCCTAGTCAACCATCGTTACAATCGTGCAAAGATTATATGCCCCAGCACAGGGGAATGCCAAGGCCAGGAAGCAGGAGTGCGTGGTGTGAGGAGTATGGTTGGGGGAGTGTATAGGGAACTTTTGGGATAGCATTTGAAATGTAAATGAAGAAAATACCTAATAAAAAATTTTTAAAAAATAAAAAGAGAGAGAGAGAGACAGGAAGAAAGAAAGAAAGAAAGAAAGAAAGAAAGAAAGAAAGAAAGAAAGAAAGAAAGAAAGAAAGAAAGAAATTAATTACAAGTTCCTAGACACTTCAGAATTAGCACCAAGAAACTGGTATCTTTAGTTCCAACTTCTAGACCTCATAAATGTAGGAATATACATTTCTGTTATGTTAACTACGTGGGATTTTGTTTTGATAACTCCAAAATCTCATGCACCAGGGAAATCAAGAGCTGATATTTCTTTCTCAGAGCAAATGTCATTAAGATACCCGGGGAAATTGATTCAATTGATATCAATCTAGAATAAAATAGGATTGAATGACAAAAGGATTAGGATGGAGGAGAAGATAAGGAGGTAAGGAAATTGCAGAATTGGATACTTTATTAAACCTAATTTTCAGGGGTTAATTAGGTAAAGCGTGATGGATGTCACTTTTCTAAGAAAATCCCCCAGAAATGTCACTCAGGACGGGACAGAAATATTCTTCTTCGCCAGAGGCATCAGTGATGGTGACAATGCCGCACTACCCAGGAGGTTCAGGTTACAGATGGACCTAGAACTCCTGGAGACATTTTAGGAAAGGTAAAATCCTGCATACTTTAGAATCCAGTTTTGTCAAAAGAGCCTGAGAAATCCAGGCCACCTTAAAAGTAAGCAACAGAGTTCCAAAATAGCGCCCTCTAAGAAACAAAGTCAGAGCAAGGAGACAAAGCCCAGACAACACCAACCCTTACAGAAGGATGCTTCACAACTGCACCATGTGTTTTCCCTCCCCAGATAAAATGACAAGCAGATCCCAGCATATTGTTGTCCCCACAGATGAAATGGTCACACTGATTATGAAATCATCCTTCTTATTCTTCAGTACGTGAGATAGAAAACAAAAGGAAGAAAAAGAAATAGAAATTGGACCGTTCCTGAAGATTGCTAGATTCCTATACCCTCAGCAAATTCTCCAAGGAGTTAAAAAGTAGGGGAGGGGTGCTGTCATATCGAGAAACCAACCATAACTTGCCATGTTATGCTAATAGGTGATGGCCAGAGAACAACTTGAAACCACTTTCTTCTAAAAAGGGGTTAAACAGTTTAAGCATAGCTTGTGTGCTTGGCCAGGGTAATACTAATTTGATTTACCAATCTAATTGGAGACCCTTCCCCTGAAGTTCTAGCACCTCTGGTGAGCATCAGAGGTGAAGGTTTGGTTTTGTTGTTGTTTATGGCTATCGTCAGAACTTAACAAAGAAGCATAAATCATTCCATAAGTCACCAGGTGGGTGACAAAAGATAATGCCTTTCAGTCAGTCTAGAGCTGGATGTGCATTCAAGCCAAATCCATGAACTAGGAACTCCTGTGCTCACTGTCCGTGAGTCAGCCTCAAAGGGGTGGCTTTAGTTTCCATGCAATTTCATTTGTGAAAACTGAAAATTCTAAGTGACCATTAATCATCAAGGATGTATCTACCCAAGACTTGTGTGCTAGAAAGCTTTTCCAATTTACTTTACAGAGGTGCATTTGAAAACTCTGGTGCACTAAACAGATGTGTGTGCCCTTGTGGTCAGTTAAGCACAACTCATCTTTGTAGATGTACTGCATTATGAAAGTCAGATGTAACTCAAGGTGCAATGTAAAAACATAATATTTTATCATGGGTTGACTCATTTTAATATTGTGCTGAAAATTATTTGATCTGGGAGGGATAGGTTGCTTTTTCCATTATTCAGTGTTTCTCAAAGTCAATATTTACAAGATCTTAATAAGATAGTGAATATACTCATAAAACTCATTGATAATTTTGACCTAGGCTATTCCACTATGAATTTTTCTTATAAGCACTGTTGATGGATAAACCTAGAAATCCATGTCAAAATTCTAATAGATATTTGTTTTTAAAGGGCAAATATTGCTTTTTCACTTCATAGAAACATACATACAGGATTGTTCTTGTAACCTCAGACACCAAAATTCTCTGAGATGAGCCTAGTGACACATGTTCATAATCTTAGCTACTCAAAAGGCTGATAGAGAATTGAAGGCTTCGGGCCTGCCTGGCTGTGAGTTCAAAGGTCATCGTGGACAGCTTTGTGAGACCTGTTCTCAAAATTCTAAAAAGAAGACTGTGGTTATAGCTCAATGATAGAATGCTCATACAACATGCCCAAGGATTCAAGTTCATGGTAACACGAAATAAATAAGTGAATAAATAAATAGTGAATAGATAGACATACTGATAGATGATATAATTTCTGATAAAAATGAGAGACATGTAGCCTAGGGTTCACACATGACTTGCCTATGTTTAGTCAACATACACAGTCTAAACAAAATCCTTTTGATTAGTGTTCAATGTGCTTTTGAATTAATCCTAGGTTTTTACCCACACCACATTCTGATGGGATGCCTGATAATAAATCAGCTGGTCAAATAATTACTCTGAACATGTGTAAATGTTTACAGAAGTATTTGTATTTATTACTTCTTTGTAGAATGTCCTTTGCTTTTGCCCACTGGATTTCTTTCTCCCCAAAAGGTACACTAATCTCGCAAACTCTTTATTGGTACTGTGCCTGATATGGCAGTGTGAGAAAGGACCGAGGGACAGAATTCTTCCTGCCTCACAGAGCACATGATCAAATCAGCAAGAACGGCAATGGTACCAATAATGTCAGTAACGGGACAGCACATCAAATGGAGAGGGGAGAAGAGAACAGAGTTCATGGAGGCCATCAGAATGAACGGAAATGTATGTGGTTTTGGAATGAGGATTCAGGTAAATAAAGTGAACAAATCTGTAAACACCACAAAGATACAATCAGTAAAGAAATGAAGCTTCAATCCCACCAAAGAGATAGTGGCAAAAATAGCCCGGAAATGAGAGGTGTGTGTGCATCACGAGGAGGACTGGAAGGCCTGCATTCTTGCTGTCATGATTTTAGAACTTTGCTCATGGAAATACTTAACGCTCAAATGTGTTTGGGGAAAAAAAGTTACTATTATTAAAAGGGAACGGCTAGGGGTATAGTTCAATAGTAGAGCACTTGATTAATCTAGGTAAGGCCCTAGGCTCAATGTCTAGCACTGAAAAACAAAATAGAAAACTAAGACATGATAACAAACAGCACTTCCTTTCATGAATTAAATAGGTACAACCTAAAAAGAGCTCAGGAACTCCACTAAGAAAATACAAAGGGTAAGGACTAAACAGCACACATTCAAAGTAAGAATGACTTCTGGCTTGTTCTAGTGTAAAATCGCTTCTTGAATAACTGTGTTAATTGGGTATTTCTTACTGGCTATATTCAGCCTTGTTTAATAAAGATATTTACCAAAAAAACACAATTATTAAATTTGCATGTTTGCAAACTGAAAGGTCTATAATGCATGACCTCTGACTGCTGAAACATTCTTCAGGGCTGATCTCCATTTTAATTTGCTCCAGCTATCCTGTGATTTTCATTTACTACTTTGACGCTACTGCTTCCCTTTGCCCTGAAAATTAGAGTTTTCATAGCTTAACTTTCCCAGTTCATCTGCTTAAAGGTTAGAAGGCAGCGGTATTCTGGTGAGGAAGGCATATTGAGATGAGATGATGAGCAATACCAAGAGTCCTGGCTTTTTATATTCTGACAAGACAGTGTGATGGCCATAATGTCAATGTTAATTTCTAAATACAGTAAAGGAATACAGAGATGCTCACTCCCATACAGGACAGGCGCCTAGAGCATGTTTGGATGTCTGGCAAAGATTCTTAGGGAAGCAAGAAGAAGTTGACATCAGGCCTAGAAAGTGGGTGGAAAAATAGCTAAACAGTGACATCACCATAGGCACTCACAGTGACATGTCCCAGGCATCAGGAAGTTTGAGGGCTCAAAGATGAGAGACATTGCTTCCAACTTTCCCAGGACAGGATGAATTATAGAAGGCAGGGTCAGTCAGTACAAGTCTGGGCATGGCAGGATGAAGAGGGAGTACAGTCACCCAGGAATTTAAAAATGAAACGTGAGTTATGTTTTTCTTTCTCTAGGGTAAAAGATTACATTATTTTAAATAGATTTTCTGGTCAACTTTCTTGCTGAGCTTGTACCAGCTCCATTGTGGAACAAGTGGAAAGATACCCTTTTGAAGAGAAGGGAGAGATTCTACAAAGTTCTGAAAGCCAAGTTAAGAAAGCAGAGAGAAAAATGCACGAAATTTACTTCTACAAAATTTGACATGAGAATAGTATTTCATGCATATATTCAACAGTAATGCTAAAAATGATGTCACAAAGAAAGCAAACCAGAGAATTACAGGGAAAAACAATGGTCATTAACTAGCACACCAAATGATTCCATGTAAACTAAGTGAATAAATTTGGGGGACAAAGGCCCCTTAGAGATTATGTTTGCACTGGTTTGAATGTCAAAGTTCCTCTAAGGTTCATCTTGACATTAATCCTCTGTGTAACAATACAAGATATAGGAGTAGTAGTAAAACAATGGGGTCATGAGACTCTGCCCTTGGGAATAGACTCAATGGCTTAATGCTTTAAGTGTTGTGATTTCTGTTTTCTTCTAAATGCTTATCAATTTTGGAGTAAAATTTGTACAAGTCCAGAACTAAGGGACTGAATTAGGCAAATACATAAAGGTTTTGTAAATCTGAAATACATCGTTCTTTACACAGAAGGCCTAAGCATTCATCCTCATGTCTAAGTAGAAGCATGGAAGGTTGGATAAAATGCTTGCCTTTTGAGAATGACGATCTCGCTCTCAGTTTGAATTCATGTTAAATCCTCTGGGTATAACAGCCTGCACTTTCATTCTCAGGAGAGGTAGACATAGATGAGTCTCTGGGTCTCGTTTGCCAGGCAGCATTGCCTCCTTAGTGAGTTCCAAGGCATTGAGAAACCTTGTATCGAAATAGAAACACACACACACACACACACACACACACACACACACTCACTGAGCACTAAAACAAAAGTAGATTGTACTTGAGGAATAACACACAAGGTTATCCTGTGATGTTGTGATATTCGTATGTATTTGCACACCTATGTAAGTCCATACACACATAAACATGCACACACATACAAAGACACAGCCTTATTACTAGCTAACTTAATTTAGTCCTTGATGTCTTGGCAAACAAATACCTAGAGCGAGCTCCATGAGACCAGCACATGTTTGTGTATTTCATTGAAATTTTAAGGTTAATGGCAGACATATTAAGAACAATAGATGTTAGCTCTTCCTAAGATGTGTCAAAGATATAAAGATTTTTTTTTTTTTTTTGATTTTTCGAAACAGGGTTGCTCTGTATAGCCCTGGCTGTCCTGGAACTCACTCTGTAGACCTGACTGGCCTTGAACTCAGAAATCTGCCTGCCTCTGCCTCCCAAGTGCTTGTTCAGATTAAAGGCATACACCACCATGTCCAGTTGATATAAACAATTTAAATGTTCTGAGTTCTGTTTTCATCTAAGGTTCATGATTTTCATGGCCCTATATGTATGTATGGTATCTTAGAGCTCTTGTGGGGTATTTATTATTATTATTATTATTATTATTATTATTATTATTATTATTGTTATTTATCATTATTATTAATTATTATTATTATTATTATTATTATTATTATTATTATTATTTCACAGTTCAGTTGAGAATGCTTCCCAGAATTGTTTATTTATTTGTTATCCTTCACAAACAAGCTAACCATAGCTAAAAGAAAGGACATGTGTAAATGGCTGGCAGTACTTGGCACTTGGCCTACAGTGTATATAGAATGATCTATGCCCTCATATTTTCTGGATCAAGAAGTAGCATTCAAACAACAGTCATTCAATGTAGCTAAGTATAAAGATCTTTAAGTTTGTGGACAACATTTGCTGAATGACCTGGGTTCTGCATATTACACACACACATTCCACAACTGGAATGCTTCTCTGGAATCTACCTGAAGAAAAGAAAATGGAGATGCAAACCTTTACAGATATGTACAAAATTTACAGTTAGGTTTCCAGATTTCAAATAAGTTTTAATTCTTTGTAGTGTCTATCTTGCTTTTGAGGATATAATACAACATGGTAAACTCATGTTTTAAAATTAAATAACAGTAATAATACAAATACTTGGACAAATTCATTTCTGCTTTTGGTAGCATTCTACCTGTATGTTCTTCTTGCAAAAGATCAAAGATGTAAAATTCTGGCAGCATTTTTGACTAAAGATTTATTTGAAAGATAATGCACCTTTAAATTACTGCCATGTTCCCTACAGATAAGTAATATTTTTATTCCTTGCACTTTGTGATACATTAAAGCACTTTAAAGACATCTCTAGATGGATAGGCACATGATTGGAGTGGAAATATTCAAACAATGAGCATGCTAGCAGTTGCTGATTTCATAATTCTGTGCAAGTTGTAGAGACTGAAAAAGTAAACTCAAGAATGATTTCCCAAACTCAACTCTTTGTTTATTCAGCTAATACTGTTATTGATCAGCCTCTACAAACACATTGCTCGGCTTTATTTGATAATGGGAAGCCTGACCACAGACCTCATGAAGATACCATCTGCATTCTTATTGCAGGACAACACAGCCTGGGAGCAGGTAGGAAAGGAAATGTGTACGGAGGACAGGTTTGATAAAGGAAGGGAGCGTTGTTTACATTAAACAAAGAATACCAAACAGTGGTACACCCCAAAGCAGCACAGAAGATATGACATTCTAGTACAGATTGGAATTTTGCTCAAGCACTTCCATGACCTCAGAGTCACAGACTGGTTTTTTGTTCATCAAGAGGCTGGGCTTTATGGTGACACCCAGTAGAGAGCATAGGAAATAGGTATATTGAGGGACAGAAAACTAGTACTGCCAGGCCTGGCTGGAGGGGACTGATGAGGCCAGAGGGCTTAGGATATTCCAGGGTCTCAGGAATTTAACAAGTTTTACAAAGGAAATGAGGCAGCCCACAAGATATAAAAGAGAAATAGGAAAACTGAATTGCATTCTGCTAGGTATAAACATTTTGGCTGATATCGAAATTCCATCCTATATCCTGCTGCCTATTTCTAATTATGGTTTATGTGTACAAATGTTTCCACAGGTATTGTTATGTTTATTTGCACACTTATTTTTATGTGAGTCTATCTATGATCTCGGCGATATGTCTGCATCACTTGTTTGGATAGGTTTAGAAATCTGTCGTTTCCCATCATTTAACTAACGTGTGCCTCTCTTCTGTCGCCCCACTGCCTTGCTCCGTCTTTCCCCAGCTGGTTGTCTTATTCGATACTTGTCACCAGGATATGCTATTTTCTGAAATCCTGTGAAGACAAATATATACAACTAGCTATTTTTATTCAGGCTTCAATCTTATTGCAATTAAAGTTAGCAAATATCCATTTTTTCTCAAAACTTAAAAGACTTTTAAAGTTTTTGTTCATATTTTGGATATACATTAGTTTACTCTACTTTTGCATGAGCTAACTAACCATTGTAGATATCATTTCAAGGGTGTAAGAAGGAGTCCACAAATCTATTGAGTACTCTGCCCTTCCAAGAATAATCAGTGGCTTCTCCAAGAGCACCTAATTCAAGAGTTGGCATTGTATGAACCATAAAAACACAGACTGATGGAACCATCAGGAAACTGAAATGTACAATTCAATCTTTCAGAGGAAGAAACTGAGTATTGAAGTCGCTTGAACAGTGTTTTTATGTTTTATTGAAAATAATCAATACTTAATATAACTTTTCTTGTAGTGTTTAATCCCTAATCCTATGAGTAGACAGTTTTAATATGCTGTTAGATAAAAACCATTGGCTTACTAAAATGATGAATACTTGATTGCACCATGAACTCTGAAGGTTAATGCTATTGGAAGGAGGAGACACAGCAATTAGAAAGCCAGGAAGGATTAGACATTCCACTGTTCTTTCTGTGTGAGGATTATTTTTCCTTTGGGAAAAGTACATTTTTTTTAATATATCCAGAAGACCAGCCATTCTGTAGGTATACATAAAGAAAGAGTCTATAATATTCTTCTAATAAAATCGAAGATTTTTACAAGTATGAAATTTAAAAATGTATAAGACTAACTTTCTTATGGCAATAAACACACATGAATGGAAAGTGAGGGAGTGAAGGGGACTAAGAAAGGGATGGAGAGATGGAGGAGAGAATCTAAGGAGTGAATGAGGTAGAGAATGAGGCAAGCGGAAGGAGAAGGGAGCTAACCATCAACTCACTGAGCTGCCGAGTACCTCACCTTGTGGGAATTGATTTCTTTCTGTGTTAAATAGGACTTGGACTAAAGATCCCCAAATATAAAGTAATTCTGCAACTTTTATTCTTTCTATGAATTTCAAGATTCCATGGGCTATTTAAGTTCAGTTACACTGATGCTAATAGGCACCATTCTAAATCATCGCTCTCCAGTATAGTCTGTGACAATGAAGAGAATAATAGTTAGGGACACATCATCCATCCGGTAATACTATCCATGAGAGAGTTTCTTATCTTTTTAAAAATGTGCAGGTAGGTCTCTCAGTATTGGGCTATTATGCTGAATGAAGCCATTTAAGTCATGCTCCTCACTAAACTAAGCAGAGCGTTATTCATGCCTGACCACCTTCAGTTCCGTGAATCAAGCAGGGCCACATTCGAAAAGGCAGTGAGCACTCAAGGAAGTAAAGCATTCCTCTTTGTGACAACTTGCAGTCTCCTCTGATAGAAAATTCTTTTTAAAGAACACCAATACCCTAGTCACCAGCGCAGAGCACTCTCACGGATGGCACCACCTACCTGGATGAAAGGGTAATTATCTGTCTTCCTCACAGTGTAAGAGTTAAGAATAAAGCCAACTGCTAGCACAGAACTTCACAGATAGCAAGTACCTGGATAGCACACTGGCCCTAGAAGACAGGCAGTTATGTAATTGACCTTCCTATTCCCCAAAGCAATGCTGGTCCACGGAACAGTGACAATTAGACAGACCCAGAGCTCCATCTGCCACTGACAGTGCTCATTTTTAACCTTGTTTCCCTTCACCTTTCACAGATTTTGTTATTGCCTCTTTCTTAGGATTCATAATGCCTGATGCCAGCCCCCTTGGATCTCTAACCTTGAAGCTGATAACTCATTCATACTAAGTGTGGATGATTATGGGGTGGTTTCTTTTAGTAATATTTGAAGGTTAAATAGAATAAAATGAGAACAATGTGGTGAAATGTGATAGTAGCACACACACATACAAACACATGTATACAGGTACACATACAAACATGCACACACAAAAACACATGTGTACACAAAATCACACACAAAAACACGCACATAGATATACACACACTAATACACAGACATACACAAACATACAAACAAGCACATGCGCACATACATATATACAAATACACATCCACACACATGCAAAAGCATGTGTACAGGAATACACATGTACACACATATACATGTGCAAACATACATTCTACAAGGGGGCTCACATGTATATGTATATATCATACATGTATATACATATACATACATATGCACACTTATGTAAATGTCTACTCACATAAATACACACTAAATATACACATATACACAAAGTGTGTACACATACGTGCTATACATGCATACACTCACACACATGCATACATGCACACACATATGCAAACAGAAACACATTAATACTGTTCGCACATGTAGATACACACACACACACACACACACACACACACACACACAGTCCTTATATCCAGAAATTTTGCTTCTCTTGTATCCAGGTAGCTGTGGAATCCTGGGTGAATTCTTAGCTTAGTTTTGTCACATGAAAATATCTCTGTTGGTAGTTTGAGATAGTAGAGTCAATGAATCATGAAGTGAGAATTTCAGGCCTCAATGGGAGATAACTAGTGAGCATTTGGAAAAACAGGAACAAGAATCACTTTTTTTCTTCAAACATCATGAAACATATCATTACATTCTTTCACAAAAAGTAGGTGTGGTTATATTAGGAAATTCACAAGTATTGGGTAACTACCAATAGTAGTAGTGCACCTGAGCCAGGCTATGTGAGACTACAAAGGGAACGGGTGTGCATCACTGACTGAAATTACAGAGGTACCCACTTTCCTTTCATTTTATCTTTACAGTACAAATAAATAAGAGTGTAATTCCTGTCCAGCTCTCATGCACTTGACAACATAATAGGAAGGTATAAATTTGTTAGTCCCCGGATGACATCATAAAAATTAAACAAAATATGATGTTGTGATTTTGAAAATTAATTTAAATAAAGCCAGTGAATTGTTCTTTCCTGAGAGAGACTAATCTCAGGATAAATGGTCTTTAAGGGAGAGAGAGAGAGAGAGAGAGAGAGAGAGAGAGAGAGAGAGAGAGAAACTGGAAGAAGAAAAGAAAAGAAAAGAAAAGAAAAGAAAACATATA
>NC_034604.1:26058294-26062475 GCF_900095145.1 Mus pahari | reverse complement strand
GAGAGAGAGAGAGAGAGAGAGAGAGAGAGAGAGAGAGATGCTAACTGGACACTAGAATCCTTGGACAACTCATGAGTGGACATGGCCTGTTAGGAAAGAAGACTGTAGACTGGGGCATGGTGTTCAAACAAAGAAAAGAGCATTCATTTCTCACCATGAATGAGGAGTTATCTTGGGGCTCTAGCTAATATTTGGAGAGATATAGAAGGTACTTAATCTCTTCAGTCAATGGCATAAAGAAAGTCCAATACCTACTTTGTGTGATCAGCAGGGCTGAGTCTGTTTGTGCTGAGTCTGCTCCACAAAGGCCTTCAGTCAAGAATACGTGTATTAGACTTGAATCCAGTCACCAAACACAATGGCTCCCCATGCCACTTTATAATTTGTGCAGGAGGTGGGGAGAAGAGAGGGGTTATTTGTATGTGTATGTGTATGTGTATGTGTATGTGCATGTGCATGTGCATGTGCATGTGCATGTGCATGTGCATGTGCATGTGTATGTGTATGTGTATGTGTATGTGTATGTGTATGTGTATGTGTATGTGTATGTGTATGTGTATGTACTTCTGTGACTGGCTTCTACATGGGTTCTGGAGATCTTAACTTGAGTTATTATCCTTGGACATTAAGCACTTTACCCAATAAGCCACATTTCCAACCTCATATATTTGTGCTTAAAATTCACTTTGCAAGATGGCTCAGCAACCAAATGCACTCAGCAAACCTGATGTTCTGAGCTTTATCCTCAGGACTCACATGGTAAAAGGAAAACAACCAACCTCTGTGCCCAACACATACATCATGCCCAACACATACATCGTACCCATGTGTGGTATGTGTACACCCACAGACAAATACACACAGCCCACCTCCCTGTACACACAAAATAAGCAAATAGAAATGCAATTTTGAGTCACTTGAGACTAGTACACTTGTCAAATTAATTAAGGGAATCATCTAGAAAATCGTCATGGTGTGTACTCAGGACATCGTGCTTCCTGGAAATGGGAATTACTCCTGGGATTATTTTTTATTTCTTGCTTTGTCTAACAAACTGCACATTTAACCTACATATGAACTTAGAATCCATACTCATGTGATTATTGTGGAGTGCAGGTTGGGCAAGATAAAACTGAGACTCTAGGAAACCCCTTCCTCAGCTCCCTGTCGTCCTTATGGTTTGATCAGAGGAGGTGTCACTATTCCTAACACCAGGAAGCATCAAGCTTTGCCTTTTGTCCCGCGGTGCAAGATCAGAAACAAAGAGAACTTGAAACACTGAGGGAATGGTAACACAAAGAAACGCCTGCAGCTTTTGACCTCAAGTCTCCATCTACGAGTTTGGTGAGTTACCAGAGGCTGATTTTGAAATTTTCAACATTCCTGAGCTTCATTTCTTGATGTTCACAGATGCCTCAGAACCAGGATCATGGTGCAAATCCCACAAAATAAATACTTAATGTGCCTGATACTGATATATGTTTTCATACCTAATAAAAACAAGCTATTGTTGATGTTATAAAATGACATATATTTTTTATGTACAGCAGTAACTTTTATAATAAAACATTCTTAAATAATTTTATGCCAGTAAAGTTAAATTTAACTCTTTTAATTTTATTTATAGAAATACATTAGGTAATTTTGAAAAGCTAATGAGTTATATGCTTTTTAGTGCATGCATTTCATATAATATTTAATAATGTTTAAATATTTAAGTAATATCTTAACAAGAAACCTTTAATTTTTACAATAATAAAGGCAAAAGAAATAAATTTATGATATCTAAAAATGTTATTTGTTAGAGATGTAGTTCAGTTGAAGACTGTGTGTTTAGAGTGTAAAAGGACCCGGGTTCAATCCCAAGCACAAAAAGTAAGGAAAGGGAGCAATGAAAGAAAGAAAGGAAGGAAGGAAAAAAGAAAGGAAGGAAGGAAGGAAGGAAGGAAGGAAGGAAGGAAGGAAGGAAGGAAGAAAGGAAGGAAGGAAGGAAGGGAAGGAAGGAAGAAAGGAAGAAGAAAGAATGAAAGATGGATTGCTTGTGCATTTATGCTAAACCATTTCTTATTTCTAACATTTTTTAAATACTTCCATTTTATAGTGATAACATTTTGGAAGGCTAATATTCAAAGATATAATAGGTTAAATATATTGTTAAAATAAGTGCAGCTATTTCATTTTATGTTTTTTAAATTTGGCTTTTAGAAAATTTAAATTTCTTATGTGGTTCATAACTTACTTTTATGTATGCACTGATCTAAGGAAATATTTTAAATATTCACATGATAATAATTAATATGCACCATTTATTTTGTTACCAGTTACTAAACATGGTTATAATCAAGTTTCTAAAACCCTTAATCTGTTTATATAACTCAGAAAAAGATGGTCCAAATTCCAGAACTGTACTGTAATGTATCCCATCATATGTAATAAAAAAAAATCTCCAGACTTGCCAGATATATAAGAGATAAATAGTAATAAGGGTTATTTAAGCTTCATAAAATCTGGAGAATAAGAATATATATATTTCATATATATACATAGCTATGCATCTGTATATATATATATATATATATATACATATATATATATATGTATATATATATATATGCATACTTGTGCATGTTAGTGTATATTGCCACAGCCACATAGATACACCAGAATATCTCTTATACATCTGGAAGTAATGGAGTCATTGAGGAAATCCTTGCCTTGATAGAACTGTATTACCCTTAGCACAGCTGTGGAACAGTTAGTGAAGCAGATGAGAACAGTGCAAAGCATGGGCTGGATTCCCAGCAGGGAGGGTTTCCCTGAGGCCTGGTGCTTTGTGATGACTCTACAGACTGCCTGTGGTTGGACTATATACAAGAATGGCCATCCTTAGAGTGAACTTCAGTGTGCTGGTAGATGCGCTTGGTGAAGTATATGTGTATCCCCACAAGTAGCTTGTAAAATAAAAGAACAAAAGAGGGGCCAGTGCGCAGAACATACTCCTTCCATCAAAGTCGTGAGATAAGATATCATGTGCGTATTGTCATGTGTTTCCATGTCTCACTGGCCTTGCTGGAAAACCTTCCTTGTATCCTTGTTTATAAACTAGTGAATTGCTTCATCTATTAAACTAATAAACTCCAAGACCTCTCAGTGAAGCAGGCAGCACATCATTTGTATAAACGCTAAACTTGATAGCCCTTTTTATCTTGGGAATCTGTGAGGACTAGTCAGGCTACTGCCCACCGTTTTGCTACTATGCCAACATGCATACAGTCCCCACCACCCTCCCAGAATGCTGAAGTCGCGGGGCACATGGGTAGGGTTCCTTCCTGGATGGGGTGCATTGGAAGGCATATGAGGTAGAGGCTTGTAGGCTGCTCAGGAGATCACGAGACCCTATATTAGTTCTTCTTACCAATCCTGTGTAACCCTGGATACTTTATTTAGACAGAATATGGATAATAGTAATAATCTTATGAAGTGTCTTTGAGTATCAGTTAAGCCATTATATAAAGTAAAGATGTTTTGAATATGGAACACCTTAGAGATGGTAACCATATCGAGGAGACTGAAGACATTTCAAGAATCATTTTAATACCTTTTATTGTGCACACTGAGTTTTTAGCCTAACACAATGGAATAAATACTGATATTAAAATCATTACTGAGCTGAGGCAGAAGAGTGCCCCTGTTCTCAGTCATGCTCAATAGCAGTGACTAAATATACATATTCAACCTGATAAAAAAAGGGGGGGGGAGTGAGGGTAGCTATGAAGAAAAATAGGAAGAAAGAGAAAGGGGGATGAGAGAGGAGGAAGAAGAGTCAAGGTGAGGAGAAAGGGAAGGGAGAAGGAAAGTTGAAGGAAGAGAGTGAAGAGAAGAGAGGAGAAGGAGAGATGGGGAAGAAAAACAAGAGTGGCAGGACAGGATCAATAGGTGTGCAAAGGTGTGTGGTGGAGAGTTCGACTAGCTTGTGCACTCTGACTCAGGGAGTGGAGCTTAGAGTTGCCATTGCTTAGCAAGCCCATGATTCCTCTGACAAAACATCTGAAGGAACCAGGAAGTTATCTTATACAGAGCCCAAGTTTGACTGCCTGAGGACATCTCCCCAGCCTACTGTTTTATGTAAGGCGTTTCTTTCTTTCTTCCTTTCTTCCTTCCTTCCTTCCTTCCTTCCTTCC
>NC_034604.1:26042154-26058204 GCF_900095145.1 Mus pahari | reverse complement strand
TTCCTTCCTTCCTTCCTTCCTTCCTTCCTTCCTTCCTTCCTTCCTTTCTTTCTTTCTTTCTTTCTTTCTTTTTTCAATTTTTATTAGGTATTTACTTCATTTACATTTCAAATGCTATCCCCAAAGTCCCTTATTTTAAAAAACGATCTTCCCTAGTCCCATCTAAAAAGGCTATCTCAGAAGATATCAATGTTTGTTTTGTTGTTACTGGTTTTTGTGAGACATTTTTGCAGTCCATTTCCGGCTTGCATGTGTAGGTTTCATGTCTTTTGAAAGTTCAGGAGTCAAGGCTGTATCTCAATGGGTCAGCAGCAGCCTGGGATTTGTATGGCTCTGGGTTCAATCTCCAGCAGCACAAAACCAAAAAATAAATCATATCCTTAGAAGGTTTGTATAAGGGGGGGGGGGCACCCTCAGTAAGTCAGCTCTTCTGCAGTGATCACCTTTCAAGGTTATTTACTGAACTAAAATTCATATGAAGAATGACATATCTGTAATTATTATAAAAAATATGTCAGTGTTTGTAGGCCTGCATGTTTGTCTATGTCTTTCCATGTATGCATCCTTGTGTCTATCTCTTTTGTCCCCCCTGCCCTCTCTCTCGCACACAGAACATTGTATTATTTTGTCACTTGGCCCATTTCCAGGCTTCAAGATAATGCCTGAGCCAACTGAAAGTTCAGAGGATACACAAATAAGCACACTAAATAAGTCTTCGTTATCCTATCCCAACGATCTGACAGACAATCAATGTTACGGTGCATAAGTGAGGATAGCAGTGCTGTGGTATGAATGTGACTTGGACGATCTCTTATCTAGTATTCCTTCTGCTGTGTTTCATCAAAGCACATGTGAGTTGAATGCAACCCAGGAACACTAAGTTTTAGAATACACGGGTTGAGGAAATACAATCTACCCTCCCAAGTTCTGGTCAATGGAGGGAAGACTTAGTGGCCTCTCAATATATAGCCACTCACACATGTTCAGGCTATAACTACAATAAAATGAAGTAACAATACTAGTTCCTAAACATCTTTGATAACTACTTCAAGATTCCACAGTAAAGAAAATTCAGGCAAGCTGGGCAGGGGTGGCATACACCTTTAAGACCAGCCAGTTCTTCAGAGGGAGTTCAGGAACAACCAAGGATACACAGAGAAACCCTGCTCACAAAAACAAAACAAACAAAGAAACAACAACAGCAACAAAAAAAGAAAGGAAAAAGAAAGAAAGAAAGAAAGAAAGAAAGAAAGAAAGAAAGAAAGAAAGAAAGAAAGAAAGAAGGGAGGGAGGGAGGGAGGGAGGGAGGGAGGGAAGAAGGAAAGAAGAAAAGAAGGAAGAAAGGAAACTTTAGCCAACTCTATTCTTTTCATTAGAGATAAAAAGAAAATGAACAATTCAAACAATTTAAATCATTTAGATTACCTGGTGAGAATTTAACCAGAAATATTAGTATGGGCTTAAGAACAGGGCTTCATTATCTGGGTTACCTTGACCATGTACTGTTTCCAACCATCTCTTCTTATTGATTCCTCTCTAAACACATTGGCCTGTTGTTCCAACATCTAAGAGAGATAGATGTCCAACCCATACCCCATGAACTGTATGAGCCCAGAATAGCTGTTAAAGAAGTCCAGTCCTAAACTGTACTTTTTTCAAGCATGAAATTTGAAGATGAAATACTTCACAAAATATATTTCCCACAAAATAAATTAATGTGGGCTCTCCCATGCCCCTAGCCATGGGGTGTTCACCCTGAGACAGTCCAAGACTTACTCTTCCCTTGGTGCCTACACAGGAGTAGCCTTGAGTCTATGTGCACAGCCCACTTCTGAATGGATGGACTGTCCTGAGCAGCTCTACACTTTTGGATATACAAGACCCCACCCTAACTGCATGAGTCCATCCTACTCTGAACCGATTGACTGATGTGAGCAGTTCTATGCCTCTGCTTAGACAGGGTCGTGTTTAGTTTTTCTCAGTCATATATATCTAAAATGTGGAAAAGTTCAGGCCTATGGGTTGAACACACTTTTTTGGATTACACAGCTTAAAGCTGGCACAATATATATATTTCATATTTCAAACAGAAAAATGCTGAGAAAGTCTTTAAGGGCTTGACACTATGAAAACCTGGTAAGAAGAAGAATTTGAATTCCTCTTGACTATGAAGGAGTCACCCCACGTTGTGACCATAGTCAAGCCGCTCTTTGGTTCCTAGCAAGGGAATGAATCAGCTATTTTCAGACTGTGACAGAATCACTCCAAAGCCTAGAGAATACATCACAGGATATCATGGCTCTGCCAGCCTGACTGAGCACCTGGAGCATGAGAGAAGGTTCGGTCCCTGATGACAGTCTTTCAGTCCCTGACAGCCTCTCTTTGTCCTCAGCCAAAACTATCTGCAGAAGGAAAGCATGGACTCTCAGACTGCAGACTTGTATATAGCTTATGAGAAGCAGCCCTTTTTATGTGTCCATCATCCTTTGAGCACAGTGAAGGTGTGACACTCAATGCTGGCATTGTGACACACAATATGTCACCCATTTTCAGGGAAAAGCAGACAAGAGCACAAACCCAGCTTCTTTTGTTTTCTTTTATTTTAAAATATTTTATTAGATATTTTCTTTATTTACATTTCAAATGCTATCCCGAATGTCCCCTATACCCTCGCCCGATCCTGCTCCTCTGCCCACTCCCACTTCTTGGCCTTGGTGTTCCCCTGTATGGGGCATATAAAGTTTGCAAGACCTCATCATTGGGCCTCTCTTCCCAATGATGACTGACTAGGCCGTCTTCTGCTATATATGCAGCTAGAGACACGAGCTTTGGGTGTACTGATTAGTTCATATTGTTGTTTCACCTATAGGGTTGCAGACCCCTTCAGTTCCTTGGGTAATTTCTCTAACTCCTCCATTGGGGTCTCTGTGTTCTATCCTATAGATGACTGTGGGCATCCATTTCTATATTTGCCAGGCATTGGCATAGCCTCACAGAGATAGCTATATCAGCGTCCTTTCAGCAAGTTCTTGCTGGCATATGCAAGAGTGTCTGCGTTTGGTGGCTGATTATGGGGTGGACCCCCAGGTGGGGCAGTCTCTGGGACAAACTCAGCTTCTATTACACGAACTCTGGGGCTGGTTTTGTAGTCAATATTTTGCAGAATAGTGCCTGGGAAAAATTAATATTTATCCTAAGCTTCATCTTATTTAACTTTAAAACCCTGATGTGACATGTTTGTGTCTGTGTGTGTGTACACATGGACATACACAGCAATTCCTAAAAGAGTCTCATTACAGACTGAATGAAACATGGGTCCTCTACACTAGTTCTTATGTATGTATGTATGTATGTAAGTATGTTTGTATGTATATGTATATATATATATATATATATATATATATATATATATATATATATGTGTGTGTGTGTGTGTGTATTATATATTGTATATTGTCTATAAACATATAATTACTATAAATACATAATATGCAAAACTTTAGAGGCTAAATCTATCCATTCTCTTAACCACTAATATCTTAGTATCTTATGATGACTTTCTAGTGAATACTTCTCTAAAAAGAGGGTTGTCTGATTACAGGACACATAAAAGTAATGTTTCACAGTTATTATAGAAATAAAAGGAAAGTAAAAAGTTTGCAGGGTTGTCCCCAGCAGAGATAACATTTATCTGACCCACTGTGTTGGCTGCTGAATGCTAAAAATGACAGATGAACACTCAGTTTCTGTAGGAAGACTAGGAAAGGTGAAGAATGGAAGAAGAAGCTACTGCAGACAGACTTGGTCTGTCTGGTCTTAGTCAGTAGTAATTCTTTAATCATTCATGCTTTTTATGGCTAATAAACTATAGTGCCGGCTACTGATTTATTCTCTCTATGGACATGGCTGGAGGGAGCCAAACATCTAGTGTATGCAAGGTATTATTTCTCAAGCGAAGGTGATTTTTGTCTTCATGATGCATTTGACAATTCTAAGTATACGTTTCCTTGCTACACCTTGCTGCTGGCTCCTAGCGGGCAGACAGACACCTGGCCTGTGCTCCCAATCTAAATCTCAAGACAGCCCTTACAATAAGGACTTTGTGGCCCTAAGTGTCAATAGTGTTCAGATGTAGAAAGCCTGTCAGAAAGGGGCAAAGTAAATGACATTAAGATTTGCCCATAAAGGAAAGCAACACCAGAAATACACGCCCATGCCCTGGTTCTTTGTCTGCTGCTCCATTCTGGCAAACTTAATCTTGTGAGCAGCCAGTCTGCCCCCAGTGGCGTCTGAAATATCACTGAATCATCAGCCACCATCCATCTCACAATAGGGCGGGCAGATGTTTAGAACCTGTTCTATCAAAGGAAGTAGAAGTCTGCCCTTTAGCTTCTTTCCTAAAGAAACAATTTAACGATCTCAGCTGGGGCCTAATGAGCCAATGTCCACATCAGAAAGCAGCTCTGTTTTGTGACATGTTTGACAGAGTGTGAGGAGAAAAAGGGCGGGTGCCGATGGGGGGTGCAGATATATCGGAAGGCTAATTGAACACTGCAGCTGAACAATTCCTGCAAGTGTCGTCCTTCAGCTAAAGGTTGTTATCCTTCATTGGAGCCACGGACAGACTCTGCCATGAGGGCATCACTCTTCTATATGAAAAATATGGCTTTAAACATTACAAAACAGAGTTCTGGGAGGCATGATGTGTTGTCACAGTAACTGCTGTTAAAGAGAGCAACAGGACTGCAAGTCATGGCCTGACTTTGCTGTAAAGTGCAGCAGATATCAAAGGGTGTCAGGTGCTAGCATTCTGCTTTGAGACTGAGGAAAAGGGCTGTAGTCTATGGACCACCATCGGAGAGACAGATGTGCTAGACCTAAAGTAAAATCTTCAATGCTATATTTTCTATATGGTTTGGGACTCACAGCATAGTGACTGACCCCTCATGTGGCTGCTCTAGTTAATAACAGAGAAAAACATGGTGATATAACAGAAAGTGGACCACCAACAGACTTTGAGGGAAAACGAACTTCTGAAACAGCTCCACACATTGTACCCCAATTCTGCACCTCTAGAAATGAGGCTGGGATGGGTCATCAATATAGCAGAAATTCCATTCACTGATCCTGTCAGACCTAAGTACGAAGATGTCCCCACCACCAGCTTAGTTCTAGATGGTTCACATTTTTCTATCTTACTGGTCTTTCTGAAGATATCAATGAAATTCTCAGTTATTTTAAGCTCAACAAATAAAATCACAAGTAAAAATTACTTATAAAAACTATGTAGAATTGGGTCCCTAAATCTAGCATGAAATATGTACATTCAGTGGAGTGTTTGTGAACACATGCTTAAAAGTAGCTGGAGAAGTGTCACGGGGCATCACAACAAAGTGTTAGGAGTTCTTGTCATTATTACATAAGATTGCTAAGAGTGACCAATGAACAGCAGTGGGAGAAGGGGCCAAATGGAATGTTTTCTGTAGTGCTTCACCCTCCTCAATGGAGTGATGCTAGACCTTAAAGGGCGATCCTAAAAGGCTATCTTTAAATTCTTATTTTCTTTCCTGCTCTTTCATCTCGTCTGACCTCCACAACACAACAAGATCTTGAGTGAATGTTGCTCCTTAGCCTTAGATATTTTGATTTCTGAAAACTCTAAGATACAAATACAGGTGTCCCTCACTTTGCGGTTTCTGAGATAGGACAAAGAACTTGGTGACCTCTTACTCCTGGAAGTGCTGCAAAATGTCTGAGAATCTTGGAACTGTATCTGCAGTATTGCTATTATTATCAAAATGAGTATGTTAGTAAGAGATTCTAACAATATAACCCGCCAGAGGAAAGGAACACTTTTATTATTATTATTATTTCTTCTATTTTTTAAGAATATAATATAATTACATCATTTATCCCTTCCCTCTTCTCCTTCCAAACTCTTACTTATTGCTCATTTCAAATTTATGACCTTTTTCATTAATTGCATATATATATATATATATATATATATATATATATATATATATATATTCTTAAATATAACCTGGTAAATCCCCTGTAATGTTTCTTGTATTTATGTTTTCATGGCTGACCATTTGGCACTGGGTAACTCATTAGTGTGCTCTTCCCTGGGAAAGACTATTCCACCTACTCTTGTATTCATTAGTTACCTGTAGTTCTTTCTATAAGGTTAGATGCTTAAGCAGCCATGTTAGTAAAATGTTATGGGTTCTAGCATTACCAGGAGACAATCTTACAGAAAACTCCCTGATTCTCTGGCTTTTCGAATTTTTCCACCCTCTCTTCTACAATGTTCCTTGAATCTTAGGCACCAGAGTGTTTTGTAGATGTATCCACTGAAACTGGGAACAATAACTGCATTTTGGTTGGTTGTGGTTTTCTGTAATGGTCTTTGTCTATTACAGACATGTTTCCTTGACAAGGGCTGAAGACTACCCTTACCTGTGGGTGTAAGGATAAATCGTTAGAAAGTAATTGGAGATTATACCCATTTAGTAAAGTGATGATGTTAGGTTCTATAGCCTACACTAGCCCTGAGTAGCAGGCAAGGTTTCCAGTGACAAGGAAGCCTTCCCTTTTGTTGGTTGAGTCTTAAGTCCAATTAGAGAGTTTTTAATTAGAACCAAATGTGCATGCCATGACGCCTTCCCTATGGTTATCATGCCATGTTGATCCTTCGTGTAATTCGTATGTGTCATAGCTGTATAGGACTATTGTTGCCTCCCTCCTTTGGAAGCTTGCATGCTGCCTTCTGATGCTGTGAAAACTAGTCCTCTTGGAGGAGACTTTCATGTCAGCTCTGGCTCAGGGTCCTGTGTCAGAAGTGCATGCTATCTTCAGCAACAGGGTGTTACCTTCCACTTCTGGAGGGCAACCAATGACAATAGAAATAGTCTCTAAAGAATAAAATAAAATAAACCATGAACTTTAAAGGAGGTAAATGTTGATAGAACTAGAAAAGATCATATTGTATAAGGTAACCCAGAACCTAAAGAGACAAAGATCACACATTCTCCCATTGGTGGTCCCTAGCTCCAAAATTTAGATATGAGTGTATATCCCAGAGAAACTGTAGGAACCGGGAGAGAAGAGAGGGACTGTGGCTAGGATAGGCGGGTCCGGTAGCAATAGAGAGGTGGGGACTAGTAGGGTGCAAGTGATCTTATTTGGAAATGCAAGGGAGGAGGCTCTTTAGGGAGAGTGAAGGGAGGTAATTACAGAAGACTGAAAATAAATTAACAGGAAAAATGTCGGGAAAAGTCATAAAGTATGCTACTGTTAACTGTCTACCTACAAGTACCTATATTATACATAAGTCTGGGTATAAACATACATAGCTTAAATAAAATTTTCTCATCTGGGTCAATAATGCTTCTTCCAAGAGCCAAACACTATCTTTAAAAAAATAGTCATGATATTTTTTAGTTTCATCCATTTGCTTAAGAATTTCATGAACTTACTGTTTTTAATAGCTGAGTAGTGCTCCATTGCATAGAATGTAACACATTTTCTGTATCCATTCCTCTGTTGAGGGACATATGAGTTCTTTCCAGCTTCTGGCTATTTATAAATAAGGCTTCTATGAACATAGTGAAGCATGTGTCCTTGTTATATGTTGGAGCATCTTTTGGGTATATGCCCAGGAGTGGTATAGCTAGGTCCTCAGGTAGTACTATGTCCAATTTTCTGAGGAACCACCAAACTGATTTCCAGAGTGGTTGTACTAGCTTGCAATCCCACTAGCAATGGAGCAATGGAGGAGTGTTCCTCTTTGTCCACATCCTCGCCAGCATCTGCTTTCACCTGAGGTTTTAATCTTAACCATTCTGACTTGTGTGAGGTGGAATCTCAGGGTTGTTTTGATTTGCATTTCCCTAATGAGTAAGAATATTGAATATTTCTTTAGGTCCTTCTCAGCCAAAAACATCATCTGAGTGATGTAACCCAGTCACAAAAGATCACACATGGAAATATGGGGACAAAGTGTGGAGCAGAGACTGAAGGAAAGACTATCCAGAGACTGCCTCACTCTGGGATCCATCCCATATACAGAAACCAAACCCAGACACTATTGTGGATGCCAAGAAGTGCTTGCTGACAGGAGCCTGATATAGTTGACTCTGGAGAGGCTCTGCCAGAGCTTGACAAATACCCATGTGGATACAGGCAGCCGACCATTGGACCCCAATGGAGGAGTTAGGGAAAGGACTGAAGGAGCTGAAGGGGTTTGCATGGGTCCAGCTGCATATGTAGCAGAGGACAGCCTTATCTGGCTTCAATGGGAGGAGTTGCTCTTGGTCCTGTGTAAGCTCAATGATCCAGTATAGAGAAATGCCAGGGTGGTGAGGTGGGAGTAGGTGGTTGGGGAGCACCATCATAGAAGCAGGAAGAGGGGGGATGGGGTAGGGGGTTTACAGAGGGGAAACTGGGAAAGGGGATAACATTTGAAATGTAAATAAATAAATAAAATATCCAATAAAAATAGTTATGAGAAGCCTTTTATTTAAGTCATTGGTCAATGCTTTCCAAGAGGCTCCCAAAGTATTACGTAAAGAAATTTTTTAACTTAGAGTTTCCATCCTTCAGATTGAACATATAGAAAAAGAGTAGTACTTTGTAAAAGGTGTCCAGGGTAACATAATTGTTGTTTGAAAAACTAGGCAAGACCAGCTAGTTGGATAACGATGCATGGATTAATTGCCAAATCTGCATCGTACCTGCATCTTTTATGTGACAGATATGAATGCTTTATAGGTAATGAGGTCCTCAGCAGGAGAGTTATGGCCTAACAGCCTGACATTTGTAAAGCTATAAAATGTAAAGGGGGTATTTTACAGGCGAGGTGAGCTGTCCTCCTGCATATTAACACAATTAGGCCTCTATGCTGCATGTAGAGTAAACAGTGTATTTATAGCATTAGGATTCTGGAAATGATATTAAGCAGACATTGCCATTTGCATTTTAATTTTCTCACAAGAAAATCTTTCTATTTATCATGAAGCATCTAGGGTCTGCAACTCTTTTTAGCTGCTCAAGAGGTCTCTGCCATGTGTTGTGCTTTATCACACAAGGCCAGCAGTTCTGACAGGATGCTTAGACTAAACTTTTGCAGTCAGGAACCGAGATTGCTTTTCTCGAGAGCAGGGGAATACTCAAAGTCTGTTCCTAGGCTGCTTATCATCAGTTTGCTTAACATATTTGGCTTTTTTCTGTTCTTTTCTTCCTCCTTCTCTGGATTTTCTGGAAAATCTAAGAGTCTTTTTTTCTTTCTTTCTTTCTTTTTTAATTAATATAAACTCTTCAAGAGTTACTATGGGCTACAATAAAACAGGCCAGAGATTCAATTACAATAAGTAAAGAATATATAAGAATCGCTTTCCTCTTGAATCGTGTGTTCTTTTAAGAACATAAATATCCTACACCCTGTGTGATAAGCATTGGAATTGCAGAAACTTAAACATCTCTTCCTGTTTTCTGAAATGCAAACCAGGCGTCATCAGGACCGTGACCCCCCCCCCCTTAAGTCCTGGAAGCCTCTTGAGTAATCTTTTTTAACTGCTTCTAGCTGTTGGGGACTTTTCAAGACTTTTGGCCTCACACCTGTCTCTTACATGTTTATCTCCTCCTTTTGGTGTTTATGTTCCTATTTTTCAAATAAGGATCTCTTTAAGGAGATCTCTTTATAAAATCTCCAAATAATCATTTTATTTTCACATAACTCTAATATGATTTTACTTTAGCTTATTTTATCTGCACAAATCCTATTTACAAGGAACCCATTTACAGATAAAGTCGGGTATAGACTTTAACATAACTTTTCAGGGAAAGTCGTGCCTTTGTATAATGAGCATAAATTTTCCATCCACTTCTTGTATGAGACTGAGAAATTATGAGCACAGCTTAGATAACTACTTAGCACACACAGAACCTCAGCAGCCAATCTTACAGGTAGGTATGCAGCTCAGTCCTATCCTGCTTTGACAGGCCTTTTCTTTGTTAGAAACAGTAGCAGAAGATCTGAGAAAACCAGAATAAAATGATGGTACATCCCTAATAAGTCTGGACTACATTTCTAATCTTTCTTGTGCCTTTTTTTTTTTTTTAAGGAAGATTCTTCTTTATACTCAGCTGTCACCCTCCTCAATTCTTTGGGCTGTTTGTTGTTGTTTGTTTGTTTACGTAATTACTTACTTAATATTTTAATAGTGTGAGTGTGTGTGCAAATGTATGCAGGTGTGTGAGTGTAAATGTGCACACACGTATGTGTATGTATGTTGGTGTATTTGAACAATGGTCAAATGTTTTACTCAGTGGCTTATATACTGAGTCAAGATCTCTCACCAAATCTATATCTTTTGGTTCCTATAGACCTAGTGACATAGCTTCCGGGGCTCTCCTGTCGCTGTCTCCCATGTTCTGGGAAGACAGGTGAGTTGCTATATCCACATGTTTATTTCTTACATGGATCCTGAGGATCCAGATACTCCAGTCCTCATATTTGTATGTCAAGCATGTGGCCAGCTAAGTCTCATTCTGGGCCCATTTTGGTCTCACATTTTATTATGAATGTAAATGGAAAGGTCTGCTTCCTCCACCTCAACATAATTTGCTCCTAGAAATCTCATCTCTAATTAGAAAAAAAATCTCATCTTTCCTGAAAAGAAGTATAGGTATCAGGAGCCAGTACACAGAATGGGGTGGCATTTAGAAGGAAGCTGGTCATTCTCAGGGTCGTTTTGATTTGCATTTCCCTGATGACTGAGGATATTGAACATTTCTTTAAGTGCCTTTCAGCCATGTGATATTCCTCAGTTGAGAATTCTGTTTAGCTCTGTACCTCATTTTTTAATAGGTTTGTTTGGTTCTCTGGAGTCTAACTTCTTGAGTTCTTTGTATATATTAGATATTAGCCCTGTGTTGGATGTGGGATTGGTAAAGATCTTTTCCCAATCTGTGGGTTTCCATTTTGTCCTACTGACAGTGTCCTTTGCCTTATAGAAGCTTTTCAATTTTATGAGGTCCCATTTGTCAATTATTGATTTTAGGGCATAAGCCATTAATGTTCTGTTCAGGAAATTTTCCCCTCTGACCATGTGCTCAAGGCTGTTCCCCACTTTCGCTTCTATTAGATTCAGTGTCTCTGGTTTTATATGAATGCCCTTGATCCACTTGGATTTGAGCTTTGTACAAGGAGATAAGAATGGATCAATTTGCATTCTTCTACATGCAGGCTTCTTTCTTGGTCCAGCACATATCGCAGTTACTATCTGTAGCTCAGTTTTATGTAATCTGGGCACCAGTTCATAATGTGGTTAACAGGTCCTATCGGGGAAATAAGAAAGGTGAAGTTTCTTTAAGGAGAAAGGTATAGCAAAACACAGAAGAATGAGAGCGGAGGATAAAATAACACACACACACACACACACACACACACATCTATGTATAAATAGATATGTAGTTATGCTTAAGTGACATTTTATTATCTGGGCTGATAATGTTCCTCCAACCCACCTAACAAAAACTCCAATACTAGACATAGGCATTCTTTTGAATATCTTGGTCATGGTTGTACAAGAAACTTCCAACACATCGAGTTTATTGCTCTTGACCTTGGTTGCCCATAGAGGTAGAAGGTAATTCCCTGTTGCTGAAAACAACATGTACTTCAATTCAGAGGTCCCTGAGTTGGAATTGACTTGAATTGCTTCTCCATGAGGACTATCTTTTGTTGTACCAGAAGACATCATGCAAGTTTTCAAAGGAGGTAAGCAAGAAGCAATAGTTCTATTGAGTTTTGATGCCTATAAACCACAATAACAGCCGGAATAACAAGAGACCAAAGGGTGCAGTAGTAGTGCCCACATCTTGTCAGTAACCATCAGCTCTCTCATCGGGTCTCTCTAAGATCCTCCTCCAAAGAAGCAAAACCTGTATGGTACTAGGAATTACTCGGGCCTATTAAAATCATTGATCTTACTGAAGAACCTATAAAAACCACGTTTCTAACCCATTATAATCATTCAACTACATCCTAAACATTTGATTTTATGCCTATAGAGAAGTGTAGACTTCACCCTGTATCAAGGAAACTTCTTTTTGCAACAGACAGAAGTCACTACAAAATATCACAATTAATCAACATGTAGAGTCCAGTTTCAGTGGATACACCCACAAGATATTCTATACTTAAAGCTTAAAAAAACATCGTAGAAGAGAAAGTGGAAAGATTTTAAGTGCAAGAGGATCCAAAAGTTTGCTGTGAGACTTTGTCTCCTAGTAAGGTCAGAAGGTACAGTCATAAATTCTCACTCACATGACTGCTTAACATGAGCTGGACAAGGACAACAACAATAGATATCTCACTGTGAAAAGGGGATAGTTCAGGAGGCCTTGACCGTACACAAAGAACTATCTACGGGTACCTAAGAAATTCTGAGAGCTGAATCAGCAATCTTCCCCGGGGAAGAGCAAATCACTGGTCATCTCCCACCAAATGGTCAGCTCTGAAAGCATAAATATGAGTAACTCTGTGAAGACTGAACAGGTTATATTTAGAAGTATATATGTAAATACATTTGTATATGTGCTTGCAATAACAATGAAAGAGGAGGCCATTAATTTGAAAGAGAACAAAAAGGGGTATATGAAAGGGTTTAGAGGGAAGAAATGGGAAAGATGATTTAACTATATAATAATTCAAAAAATAGAAGAAAGGGGAAATATGGTTCTGTGGCTTTCCATCTTCTCCCTCCTTGCTAAAGCTACTGTGTACTTTGCTTTTATAACTCTTTAAAGGTCAATAAAAGTTTTCAAGTCATTCTTTCCTCCCCAAGGAGAAAGTTGATTTTCCTGGTTTTTCTTTTTTATTGTATTTCTTTTTTAAAATCTCATTCAGAGAACATCTACTCATCCCTTGGAGCTTTCTCTGCTAATCCCAAATTCCTAGGTAGCAATGATGTCCATTTACCCTGTAGTGTAAGATTCTAGACAAAAGAGTAATGTTGGTTTTCAAGGCTGAGTATATAGTATTGGGAAACCAACTAGTGTGCCCTTGACTGATGAAGATGATTTCGCCTGGTCCCAGATTTATTTCCTTGGTTGGTTCTAGATCTATGTGTAGGGTTTAGGCCTCATTAGCTTTCTCCCATCCATATATATATATATATATATATATATATATCACTGTATGTGGGACAGTTTTGAAAGCAGAAAGAGAAGGGAGAAATGCTGTAGTTATATCATAATCTCTAAAAGAAAAAGAAGAAAAAGAAAAGGACAATATGACATTTGCTCAAAAAGAGAATCCAGGTGAAAAATGAGAGCATTCAGCTGCATGTCTTTGTGTTCAGGACTGTGAAGCAGGTTTCAGACATATCTGTTTCTCTTTCATTCCCCATGTATTGTTCCATGGATTTGAGATCCTTCATTGTAGGTGCAGCACCATGCTGGATGCTGAGGATAAAACTCGTGGCCTGACTCTCTCGGTTATGTCTCCCTGGGTGGATGAGTGGGGTGACCGTGGTTTTCTACAAGCATGGTGAGGGAAGGTCGAGAGAAACCAAGTGGCTAATATTCAACAAATTATAGAATGAACAAACCCAGTAGGAAGATGTACTGTGTACCAAGTGGTCTGTAAGGGCTTCCAGGAAAAACAGAAACCTGAAGTGAATTATGAACCATGCTCATGTATGAGTGCCGCAGGCTCCTGGATGGCATTTTAGAAAGCATTGCCTGTAAGAGGAAAGACCTGTGCTCAGGAGCTGGCAGGCATCCAGCTTGGACATCCGTAGCTACAAAATTTAGTGATTGATATTTCAAGAGGCCCACATTTAGTCCACTTTTAGCTTCACAAAAGAACGTGAATGCCCAGAGGGCCTCATTAAATGGGTGTGAAATATGTTGCAATCAGAAACATGAAGGTACATTCATGCAAGTTGTAGTACATTTACATATATCCTGAAACAGAAAGGAAGTCTGGGTTGTCGGCAAAGATCTCTGCCACCTCCTCCCACTTCACGTGATTAAAGGCAACAGTTATTAGTTCCACAGAGCATTCTCTGCGGATCGGGAGCTTCTGGAGAGTAACTACTTCCCTTTGCTCTACATAATAGGGGACAAGACAAAATAACAATTCAACAGCAGTTCTAAGAGAACCTGGCAAAAAAATGAGACCACACAGCTGTTTCTCTGGGTTCAGGACAGCTGGGCTAGTTCAGACAGGTGTGTTTTTCTCTCTTATTATTTTTTTTTTTTTTGCATTGACTCTGCTGAGTCTGAATCTAAGTTTAAGATTCTGATGGATGCCAACAGAGCCAGAAAGTATACACTTGCCCCCTCCCTCTCAATTCCTGTTCCAGAAGCTCCTATTGCAACCTTATGAATGAGCTTAGTTCTTGTGTAAAGGGGATGGAGGAAAGGTGGGTAGGGCTACTGTGAGCAAGCCTAGCAAGGGCTGTTTGGTTTAATTGCCTGTGCAGAATGTGTAAGACAATGTTGTATGATCTGGCTGGAAACAGACAAAAATGGAAGAAGTGGCAAGAAGGTGATAGGACTCACCAGAGAAGTACTTATATTGTTCAAATAAAAGACTTTTTCACATACAAGAGAAATGGATTCGTCATATGCAAATTAAAATACTTTGTGTTGACTTTTTTTGTCTTATGTATTTGAGAAGTTTCAGGGCAAAGTGGTTTTCTGAAGTATTTATGTTTTAATAGGTGTGTCTGAAATCTCAACTGAAACGCATTAATAATTGCCCATACTTGTTAGGCTTCCACCATGTACAAGTCAGTACTCTGAAAGAGACACAAGGAAAGCAGAACACTGGCAGTCAGACTGCACATGACACTTATATTTGGCAGTATGGTCCATGAAATTCAGTTCAATGGTTCCCAAGAAAGGAGCATTGGCCAATAATGAGTGTTAGCAAGAACATGGGAGAAAGGTCACTGAATTTCGTTACTTCTCACCTGAGTTCTTTGAGGCCATTTGAGATCCTGTCCTTTAATTTGCAGATTAAGTACATTGTAAGCATCTTGTCACACTCTAATGTGATGATGGCATCCATCTGACATAGCAGATGGCAAGGTCAGAATTGAACACATATAAGAGGTGGTTAGTTCTGTCCCCAGACTAAGTTCCTACATGGAATTCTAGAATTCCCAGAGACAAAACACCTTCATGTGAGCTCCTGACATCTGACTGCAAAAACTGCACTTTCTTCTTGGTAATGTCCTTAACTATGTCCCCCTTCCAGCTTCTGTCAGCAAAAACATGCTAAATCTTAAGTCAGTCTAGAGCAGAGGCTGAACAAAAGAGATTCCATGCTTGCACCATGCATGTCACAGCTATTCATACCCTTTAGCTAAATGTCCACATGCAGGTCTCTTTCATACTCATTATACTATCACGTGTCAGCCTGGCCTCTGTATTCTATCCATAGACCCCCAAACATTACAAGCTATTGCCAATGTTCTTGACTCCCCTTCAGAACTAGACAGTAAGACCCTTAGAACATGGAGAAGTCAAGCTGGTGCTCACTTGGAGGGTTTATCCCCATGAGATAACTTTTATCATGCTGGATGGTGCGATGCTCACTTACAGAGGAGAAAAATAATCACCAATCCTCTCCAACTCTTAACTATGAGCAGTAAGAATGACACACTTGGCAAAACAGGCCCACAGGTACAACAATGACAAAAGTGTTATGAGAATAACCAACCACTTTCTGACTAGATTTAAGACCTGTTCCAAATGATGGAATCCATAAGTGGTGCTATTACTTGGTCGTAAGACAAGAACCTCTTGGTTGATAGGTCATGGAACAGGGAAGCAACTAATGCTATTTTTATGCTAAATGGTTACAGTGTTGTCTTAATCAGGATTTCTATTCCTGCACAACATCATGACCAAGAAGCAAGTTGGGGAGGAAAGGATTTATTCGGCTTACATTTCCATACTGCTGTTCATCACCAAAGGATGCAGGACTGGAACTCAAGCAGGTCAGGGAGCAGGAGCTGATGCAGAGGC
>NC_034604.1:26026302-26041953 GCF_900095145.1 Mus pahari | reverse complement strand
AATTAAAAGTCTCTTAACTGTGGGTTCCACTAAAACACTTCCTTCAAGAGGGAAAAGCATCAGGGCACAGTCACAATCAAAAGCGAAATCAACTCCAACCGTCCAATGTCTGGGATCCAACTCACGATCTTCTGGGCTCCTCCAAGGGCTTGGGTCACTTCTCCAGTCATGCCCTTTGTAGCACACACCTCATCCTCAAGGCTCCAGATGCCTGTACTCCACTACTGGTGCTGTTCTTGGTGCTCATCTCATGGTACTGGCATTTCCAAAACACTGCACGACACCTTCAATCCTTTGCAATTGCAACTGAGGCTGCACCTTCACCAGTGGCCTTCCATGGCCTCTCACAGTGCCGAGCCTCAGCTGCTCTACATGACCCCTTCATGCCTTCAAAACCTGGGTGACTCTTACACATTACCAAGTCCTGCTGCAGCACAAAGTACAACCTTGGCTATCTCTGGAACACAGCCTCTTTGTGCTCTCAGAAAATACTTCCCAGAAGATGTCACCTCANTGATGCTGGTCTCTTCGTAATCACTGCTAATTCCTTAGCTCCAGCTAACCAGCATCAATAGTCCCAGTAATGCAAAGGTTTTGCTTTAGTAGTTCTGGTATCTTGTTAATCACAGCTGATTCTTCAGCCCCAGCTAACCAGAACCACAGAATCTTCACAATCCAAAATAGCAATGGCCCTGAAAAGAGTCTTTAACTTTCCCTCTGAAATTTCACAAGTCAGGCCTCCATCTTCTGCACTACTCTCAACATTATCTTCCAAGCTCCTATACAACATTCGACAGAGCTCTTAACACTGAATGAATATTCTGGCCCAAAGTTCCAAAGTCCTTCCACAGTCCTCCCCAAAACATGGTCAGGTTGTCACAAGAATACCCCACTCTGCTGGTACCAATTTGTCTTAGTCAGGGTTTCTATTCCTGCACAAACATCATGACCAAGAAGCAAGTTGGGGAGGAAAGGATTTATTCGGCTTACATTTCCATACTGCTGTTGATCACCAAAGGATACAGGACTGGAACTCAAGCAGGTCAGGGAGCAGGAGTTGATGCAGAGGCCATGGAGAGATGTTCTTTACTGGCTTGCTTCCCCTAGCTTGCTCTTATAGAACCCAAGACTACCAGCCCAGGGATGGTCCCATCCACAAGGGGCCTTTCCCCCTTGATGACTAATTGAGAAAATACCTTACAGCTGGATCTCATGTAGGCATGTCCTCAACTAAAGCTCCTTTCTCTATGATAACTCCAGCTGTGTCAAGTTGACACAAAACTAGCCAGTACAAGTGTTAAACTGACTCTTGATTGCTTATTTTTATACATGGAGATTAGAGCATCTCTTGACAAACTAACTAGAGAACCTTCTTTCTTCAGTTGATAGTGACTGACACAGAAACTGAGAAATGGTCAAGGTGCTGAGAAGAAGAGACTGTAGAATGCTCATTCCTAATTGTGGCATCTATATCACACCCTCTCTTCCCAGTTTGGGAATCATTGCATAAGAGAAGGCAAACAGATCATAAGAGCCAAGTCAGAGACTGTGGAGAGAAGACAGCTACAGGAAAATGATGTCTTCCTTGTTGGGAAACGATCAGGCTAAAGACAGATGCCAAATGTAGGCAGAAAACAAGTTGACTTAAGAATGAAATAGGAAAGTATTATAGAAGGAAACAAACATTCTAGAACAAAGTCTTAGTGTCACATATTGAGTTAGTCTTTTTAAAATTAATTTATTTATTTACATTTTAAATGTTTTTCCTCTTCCTGGTCCCCTCTCCACAAGACCCCACCCCTCCCCTTCACCTCTAAGAGGGTGCTTCCCCCCACACATGCCCACTCCCACCTCACCACTTTATCATCTGCCTTCTCTGGGGCATCAGTGATGATGGTTCAATATACAGAAATCCATCAACGTTATCTACTGTATAAACAAATTTAAAAAAATCACACGATTATCTTATTAGATGATGAAAATCATTTGACAAAATGTTTTCTGTCCAGTTATATGGTTAATTTTGGAGAAGGTACCTTGAGGTACTAAGAAGGTATATTCTTTTGTTTCAGGGTGAAATGTTCCGTAGATATCTATTAAATCTATTTGGTTCATAATTTCTGCTATTTTCAGTGTCTTTGTTTAGTTTCTGGTTTAATGACCTGTCTGTTGGTGACCATGGGTTGTTGAAGTCTCCCACTATTATTGTGTAAAGTTCAATTGTGTCTTGAGCTTTGATAAAGTTTCTTTTGTAAATGTGGGTACCCTTCCATTTGGTGCATAGATGTTCAGAATTGAGACTTCATCTTGGTGGATTTTTCCTTTGATGAGTAGGAAGGGTCCTTCCCCATCTCTTTTGATAACTTTTGGTTGAAAGTCTATTTTATTGGATATTATTGGATATTGAATGCCTACTCTAGCTTATTTCTTGGGGCCATTTGCCTGGAAAACTTTTTTTCCAGCCTTTTACTCTGAGGTAGTGTTTGTCTTTCTTAATGAGGTGTGTTTCCTAAATGCAACAAAATATTGGCTCCTGTTTCTGTATTTAGTCTGTTAGCCTATGTCTTTTTATTGGGGAACTGAGTCCATTGATGTTCAGAGATATTAAAGACCAATGATTGTTGGTTCCTGTTATTTTGTTGTTAGAGATGGTATTAGGTTTGTGTGTTTCTCTTCTTTTAGGTTCTTTGTGAGATGATTAATTACTTGTGTTTCCTTGGGTGTAGTTTCCCTCTTTGTGTTGCAGTTTTTTATATAGTATCCTTTGTTGGGCTGGATCTGTAAAAAGGTATTGTTTAAGTTTTGTTTTGTCCTAGACTATCTTGGTTTCTCCATTTATATGATTGAGAGTTTTGCTGGGTATAGTAGCCTGGGCTGGCATTTGTATTCTCTTAGAATTTACATGATATCTTTCCAGGATCTTCTGGCTTTTGGAGTCTCTGTTGAAAAGTCTGGTGTAACTCTGATAGTTCTGTCTTTATATATTACTTGGCCATTTTCCCTTTCCACTTTTAATATTCTTTCATTGTTCTGTGTATATGGTGTTTTGATTATTATGTGATGAGGGAATTTTCATTTCTGTTCCAATCTATTTGGCATTCTATTGGCTTCTTCTATTTTTATGGCCATCTCTCTCTCTCTCTCTAGGTTAGGGAAGTTTTCTTCTATAATTTTTTTTGAAGATGCTTTATGGCCCTTTGAATTGGGAATCTTCACTATACCCATTATTCTTAGATTTGGTCTATTTATTATATCCTGAATTTTCTGAATGTTTTGGGTCTGAAGCGTTTTGCACATTGTATTTTCTTTGACTGTTGTGTTAATAACTTCTGTGGCATTTTCTACTCAATATTCTCACTTCTTTCTCTTATATTCTGTTGATAATGCTTGCATCTGTAACTTCTGATCTCTTTCCTAGATTTTCCATCTCCATGGTTGCCTCCATTTGTGATTTATTTATTGTTTCTATTTTTATTTTATAGATCTTGGTCAGTTTTGTTTAATTCCTTCACCTGTTTGATTATTTTCCTGTATTTCTTTAAGGGATTAATTTGTTTCCTCTTTAAGGCCTTCTACCTGTTTACCTGTGTTTGCTCTCCTGTATTTCTTTTAGGGAGTTACTTATGTCCTCCTTAATGGCCTCTATCATCTTCATGAGATAGTATTTTAGGTCAGAATATTGCTTTTCAGGTGTGTTAGGGTATCCAGGGCTTGCTGTGGTGGTAGAACTGAGTTGTGTCGGTATTGAGTTCCATTGGTTTCTGTTGCTTATGTTCTTGTGCTTGCTTCTCACCATCTGGCTATTTGTGGTGTTAACTGCCCTGGTCATCTCTGGCTGGAGCCTGTTCCTCCTTGTAGGCAGGTAGTGCTCTGTGAGCTGGGTTAGGATAGGCTTCCTGGGAGGCATAGAGTGATATCTCTGGTTGAGGGCCTTCCTGTGTGCCTAGTTAGGGCAGGCTTCTTGTGTCCCTGGTTACAGCTCATCTCCTATGATCCTGATTATAACAGGCCTCCTGGAGACAGACTGTCTCTGGGCATGGGAGGGAACAGGAACATCCATTTTGCAGATTGGAAGAATGATGTTTCTCCAGCAGACAAATTGGGCCCTGTGGGGGTTCCAGTTGGTGCAGGTACTGGGTGGGGCTCTCACCTGTGACCCTGGTTATAACAGACTTCTGGGAGACAGGCTGTTTCTGCAGAGTGAGTCTTAAAGGCTTAGCCAGGAAGTTCAGGGAGACATCATAAGAGCATCATCCCAATTCACATGTCTTTAAAGAAGGAAGACAGGAAGGGAGGGAGGGATGAGGATAAAACCTGAAGGAGAAGAGGGACATAGACTAAGAAGAAGACAAAGACTGTCCTTTGGTCTTACATACTGGCCAGGTCTCTCATAGCATGAGAAGAGTTGGCTAATGGCAACTGACAAGGGCACCATTCCATAAGAGCAGATGATCCCATGACAAGTGTCATGACTGACCTTGTTCCCAGCTACACAGGCCTTTCTCACTTCCTGAGTTTATTCTCCCCACTTGGGTCCCATGTTGTATCCAGCCCCTTATCGGACAGCAAGGGAGCTATGCATACAAGCTCATCTACAAACTTTGCATCTACAGGAAATGTCTTGGAAGTCAAACTCCTTGTTATGCTTTCCGTCGGGAAAAGACGGAAAAGGAAGCCTTGAAAAGGAGGAGAGGTTAAAAAATGAGAAAAGAAACGAGTTCACCTTTCTCTGCTCTTTGTGCCTCTTACAAGCAGCACCTCTACCTCCTAAAAGGTCCTATTCTGTTCATCACTTAGTTCTCCTTCCCAAACAACCTGTCAATAACCTTCACAGAAATCAGGATTGCCAAAGGAGGACCTAACAGTCTAGAGCAGCAGATGGTTGCTAATTGCAGCATGTAAGCAAACAGGCAAGAAGCAGGTACACCTTGCAGTTCTGAGTAAGATTAATTTTCAGGAACATCAGGGGCACTGGCTTCCAATTAGTGGAGAATGTGAGGCTGAGAGTACAACTGAGGAAGCCCTGCCAAAGAGGTCACGGGTAGGGTCAGACTTCCAGCCTGAGGACCCCCAGATTCAGTAGGAGGAACTCAAAAACCACTTAACCGCATTTCCTTTGTTTTCCTGTCTGTGAGTCAGTGGGTATTAAAATCGCTCTGCTTCTTCTCTGGGTTTTATGTAAGTGAACTAATTAATGAGTGTCCAAGCCCAACCCAACAATGCAACATGTAATTGAAAAGTTTAATCATCACAGTAATAGTGCAATAATAGTGGCTGCAGAATGAGATAAATAGTTGTTTTAAAATAAAGATATTACCATTTTGATGGTTCCCTCTGATCTGCATTTTCAAATGAGAAGCATATTTAATTTCAGTTTTGCTCTCATTGTTATGGATGCTTAAATCGCCAACGCTGTTTCATACATTGTTTTCATTGTGGTAGTCTGATGATGCAGGAATTCCAAAAGATTACAGTAATAACTGAACACTCCAATTAAAAGCTTCTCTGCCCAGGAATTCTAATTCCTAAGGAGGTGATGGAAGCAGACTACCTCTTGCACAGCTGGAGAGTTCATTTTCATTTGAATTTGCTAAGCTACATAAAGTGAGATGTCCTCAGTCAGAATCTTACCCATCTACCTCCTAACTGTTCTAGCATATTTATAGCTCACCTATCCTCCCTTCTAAGGCGTTAAACAAACTGTTCCTACCCCTGTAAAAAATGACTCTCAGCTCATTCACAGACTCTCTTTTTTTCTGGAAAGGTCCCACTAATTCTATGAAAGTGAACAGATACCATTCCATGACACTTTCCTTGAAGACAACACAAAAGGCAAGCACTCTCTTATGTTTCTGACTTCTCTTACACCTAGGGCTACTTTATATATTGGAATTATCATACATTGCTTTCATTGGTTGAGTACGGGTCACATTTATTCACTTAGAAACCCCTTAGTAACTCAAGAATAAGAGTTAGACTTTCTAATGTGTGCCTTTCCCTTATTGGGGTTCTGAATGAAACAATGTGGGCATTCAAGAAGTATTTTGGTAGTGAACAAAAGCATGAGAATCCTCTATGTACATTGTAGAGTTTTCATGGGTTCATATTATTATTTGGCAACTATTATATTTATTGGGACTATGAAAGCAGCAGTTTTAAGAGGTGTTCCTTGTCAACCTTGCTTTAGTGACAAACTGAACAATACTTAAATCCACTATCAGCCTGGAATGAATTTGTATAAATCAGTGCCTGTCGCTATTTCCAACCTCAAAATTTCACCCCTATTGGCATTGTTTAAGACTGTTCCAACATCCAGAATCACCTAACTGCATGGGACCTATGTGTACACTAAAGATTTTAAAGAAGCTTCTCTCATCACTCAAAAATAAGTGGCTTTTCCATCCTGCCTTAGAAATGCATGGTCACCCTCTAATCATCATGTCCTTTGTACAGATGCCTATGACACTTTATATCCCACCTTCAAGGTGGGCACTTTAATTCTCATACCTCTGCAGGATCTTTAAGCTTAAACACATGTCTGCATGCCACTCTCTTCAAGTTGGCAACTCCTTTCAGATAATGACATTATTTGGCTCTTTCCTGAGAGAGCAGGTCTTATTTCAGGGCCCAATACATTATTAAGGCTCAATTAATAGCTGTCAAAGCGATGGATTGGCTATAGTTCTGCATACCAGACTGACTAGAAAGAGGAGAAAATTAAATTCTTAATATCTTACTCATTAACTAGAAGCTATGCAATTTTTCTATTTATCCTGTCTCATAATATATACCTGAATAAATGAATTATTTGTTTTTATTAACTGTATTAACTATTTTTCATGGACAAATAAGTATTTGGGTCTCCCGTGCCTTAATCACTAGGCCCCAAGACAACCCAGTTAGGTTCTGTTCTCTCAGCCAGAAGCTGAGAATAATTTCCCAGATAACTTTGAAAAAGTGTTTCCTTGCCTGCACTAGTGCCGCCAATAAATAGAAATATCTTAACCACTCGTGTCTACATTAACTATGGCTTGGAGAGTGTGACGGGGACTGACAGTGAATTTGAGTCTTCAAGTATATGTGTAGCACATGATAGAGCTTAAAGACTCCTGGATATTGAGAAAAGATAAATGGCTGGAGTAAAAGTTTAAAATCTTACCACCTCAGCACACTTTTCCAATCCAGGCAGCTTGAAAAAAGAGTGATATATATATATATATATATATATATATATATATATATATAGTACCAAGACTGAGAGATTTATGAGTTTTTCATTTCTTCTGCAAAAGCTTATCACAGACCAGCTTGGAAACGACGGCTAATTAAACCAAGTCTGAGCATTGGTGATACAATCTTCTTCTAGAATTGTGTATAAAAATGAGAAACTGAAAGATTTCCTTACCACCGTGAAGTATGACATTTTACTTTTAAGGAAGATTTTTGAGCAAAGCTGAATATAGATTGAAATACATTTTTACTTGCACTTGCATGTATTTCTTGGCAATCAAGGCAAGACCATCACTGTCATAGGTGCCCACACCATCTTCACCGTGCCCTATAATGCCATCAATAATGCACCAGGTCCAATGGTATTTCCCTCCCCAGAAGCTGAGGGAACAGCACTGGGCACCGTGGCTCATCTAAAGGAAGTGGTGAAGGGCATTCTGGGAACATCCGTCTACGGGGTCCTTATCCATAGCACCCAGACAAGGAGCTGCTCAAGGACAGGCAGAGCTCCTCCTCTGCCACCATGCAAGGGAAAATGTAGCATTGTCACTAGGAGAAAAGCTCTCAGTGTTTTTAAAAACTAAAATCTAAGAAGACCACAGAGTAGGGCAGGCCATGCCTATCTCCTTTGCTTCATGGTTTTCTTCATCTTTCTTATGCTTGCATCAGACATGTCCCCAAAGGCCCATAACTGAAAGTACTATTGGTCAACAGTAGAGACTTTTAGAAATGCGTTTTAATGACAGGGCAAAGGGGAATTTTAGAACTTCTGTTTCTTTTATTTCCTGTCTGTTTCACTTGATGGTATTTGGTTAGCTAATAACATAAGCAGCCTTGCTGCCAGCCCTAAGCAACAGGACCAGGACGACTATAGACTATAAACTCTGTACTTGTAAGCCCAGACAATATTTTCCTTAGAAGGTACTTTAACTCGGGTATTTGTTGCAGTAATGGAGAATAACACAGTCTGCTTTAATGGCTACATAACTGTCATCTCTACCAGAACAATTCATCCCCAGCTGATAAGAGTATTACAAGGTATCTTGTTTTTGCAAATAAAACATATAAATATTTTTTAAAAAGTACTTGGTGGAGACAGGTTGGAGAGCATCCAGGCTAGGATAACTGATTTAGCGAAAAACATAATGTCACTTCCACATGAGTCTACTCTGTGCAATTTTTGTTTTGCTTTTTTGTTTTTAATTTTTTATTAGATATTAGATTATATATTTATTATTTATTTATTAGATATTTATTAGATATTAGATTTATTTACATTTCAAATGTTATACCCTTTCCTCATATCCCGTCCCAACCCCCCCTATCCTATCCTCCTTCCCCCTGCTCACCAACCCACCTACTCCCTCTTCCCTGTCCTGGCATTCCCCTATACTGGGCCATTGAGCCATCACAGTACCAAAAGTCTCTCCTCCCATTGATGTCCTACAAGGCCATCTTCTGCTACATATGCAGCTGGAGCCATGGGTCCCTCCATGTGTACTCTTTGACTGATGGTTTAGTCCCTGGGAGCTCTAGGAGTGTTGGTTGGTTCATATTGTTGTTTCTCCTATGGGCTGCAAACCCCTTCAGCTCTTTGGGTCCTTTCTCTAACTCCTGCATTGTGGACTCTGTGCTCAGTCCAATGGTTGGCTGAGAGCACCCACCTTTGTATTCGTCAGACATTTTTATCTAAGGGAGTTTTTACAGGCCACATCGCAAAACGTCCATTATAGTAAGTTTTCTTATGTCTCACGGTTCTGTTTGGAAGACAGTGACTTTGATTAGGGCTGAGAAGCAGTGCAGGTTTGTGGGAATGTCTACCACTGCTATCCTTCGAAAGCATCTTCATACCTTCCTTTTCTCCATCATAATAGCTTGCTTAGACTCTTGATAAAAGCACTTTATATGTGAGGGGTGGGGGACACAGTTTTTCTGTAACAAGAAGCCATAGGCTTTTCCAATCAGGTTTCTCACATTGCCCCCTAAGCATAAATAAATATCGCTTATATTAAGTGGCGGTCTTCATTGCTGCCACTGCCTTAGGTCATTACTCTGGGTATTTCTGCCCTCCATCCTCATGTGAAGAAATCATTTCACCTACTACAGAGAGAGAGGATAACCCTTGTCCTTCACCTTCCTGCAGAGATGAGCTTATGGATATCCTTTAACTTTAATCCTATAAAGAGGTTTTATTAGACATATTTGTAGCTTAAAATATAAGCAAGAATGAAAGTGTTCTCTACTCAAAATATTACTTTTCACATGGCATACAAGATATAAATAAATCTCAGACTTTTTCCATGATTCAATAACTCCTTTGTCATTGGTTAAAGTGGAATTTTGTTTGGCTTCTTTGACTCATTACAGAGCAAGTTCTGATGATGTGAAGGACACTTGACTTAGTTTACCAAGTGTTTCATACTTATTTTCATGAATTAGTGGTTTCTGTCATACTACTAAATAAAACTAATGTATATAATATTATAAAATATGATACTTGAAACAAGATATGGATTTTCTTCCTATGACCATTCCTATATTTTAAATATGAGAAGTTTCAGTAGAATTAGTGTGAGGCTACTCTACTGAGTACTTGTATAAGAAGAACACTGATTTGTGTTATGAATTCAATAATTTAAAATCATGAGTCCTGGCATTGGAAGGATGGGAACTTTGGAGATATTGGTTGGTACATTAGAACCTTTAGAAAATATACTTTAAATAGATTTGAAAGAGTTTTCTATTGGTCCTGTGGGTGTTTAGATTATGCAAACAAAATTTTTTATTTCTTTTCTTTGGTACACCATTTAATTTCCCAGGAAGAACATTTTCTGCTCATTTTTTTTTTTGGCACCTAAACTTTAATTTTTGGGACAAACTAATTGCTATGTCATCTACATGTTGTTAATATAGACAAAAAAAATACAAAAAATTCTCATGACATCTTGTCTTCTTTTTTGTCGTCTGTCATTAGCAGCTGTTGCATTCATTTCAATCTCCTAGGTACTGGTGATTATAGTAGTGGACGTTTGAGTTCAAGGACCGTTAGAAACTGCACTTTCTCTCAATGGAGTCTCATCATAAACAGTAAAATAAATGCACGGAGAATCTTGAAGATGGGAAAGTTTTACCAAGAGAGTATAAGCTAAACAAGTATCATGTCAAGGAAAGCATCTCTTAAGGTCAAGTGTTTGGAAAGCATTTAAAACATGAAATGTGATATCATAAGGGGAAAGAGTGACCATTGAATAATTTCTTGGCACAGTGGACATTAAAATGTATTCCTGGATATCAGGGAGAAGTCATGCTCTGGGTCAGAGATGTTCTTCTTCCCAGAACCTCTCTAACTTTCTTCCATAGCAAATTTTCTGAATGGACTCTACTGTATCCTCATTTGAATATGGTATTTGAATAAGAAATGCCGTTCACAATTCACGCTTCCATCCCCATGTTTCTTGTGGTCATTTGTTTTCTCACAGCAATAGAACACTAAACAAGACATGTCAATACAAGTGCTAGACATAGCTGAGGTATTCTGTGTTTCTACTTTTCATCTTGCATCTCTGGCATCAGTATAAGACTAACATAGATAGTAGTTACATATACAACCCAGGTTCAAGAATACACATGTATGGAAAAGGCCTGAGACCTCAATTTAATATAGAACCATCCAAAATCTGTAAGCTTTATTCCGATCTAGAGACTCAGGAGCAAAGATGAACTGCTTTAGTGTTGGCATAATCTAGAAGTGGTTGATATGTCAGCTCAGCCAATGCCTGACAAAATACATAACCCACAGTAATATTCCACAACATAAAATAGCAAATTGGAAACCTGAAAGACTTTTCAACTGCATCATTTAAAGTCTTATCTTCTAGACCTCTTTGAAGTAGTCCTTTCTCCTTTTGAACTTGTCTGCCTTTGCCACGGACCAGGATCAATCGGCCCCCCTCAATCCGTGGGAATCAGAGTCTTGGACAGATGGGCATAGAGTCGGTGAGAATTGACAGACAGACACAGACATGAGAGAGTGTGTTGGATCTGAATGTAATTTGTCAAATCAAGCATCAAACTTTTTATACAAAAGAAAATAGGGAAGTTAGGTGACACATCAGCAAGGTACAATAAGGTTACCGGATGCTTAATGACTCTTAAACAAAACAGAGGAAAGGCAAACAAAAAGACTGGCAGGAACTGGGCAATAAAACAACAGAAACAAAGTCAGCTCTATCTAAGGTCAGCTATAGTCTTAGAAGCCAGGTGTGAGGTCTTTACACTCCTGGGGCAAGGGCTTTCACACCCAAGTCATGGTTCTAATTAGGGAGTTCCATTCTAGCTAACCTTCTCACAAATAATACAATACTCTAAAACCACAGCCCGATCTACTTCCTAAACCATTGTAAATTCCTGTATATGGGAGCAACTTGGCTTTTATTCTAAGTGATAGTGTGTGTGTGTGGGGGGGGGGTGCTTTCTACTAGTAAGTGATGTAGTCTGCCATACATAACTATAATAAGAATTCTAAACTTACTTTGCTAAGCTTGCCCTGAGATTTCTAACTCTATGTAGTAGATAGTAATGCCTGATTTCTTTAACTATGTCTCTTACAATACTAAAGGCAATTCTGAATGTCACTGAATAGGCAACATTCTTACTAAATTCCAAGCCCAGGGTCAGCTCAAGGACTACCTAGGGCATTGGTGAAGGCCAGGAAGCAAAGTTCGATTTTGCTTATGTATTTGGCAAATCATTGCTTGGAGGCACCTATAACAAAACAATACTGAACAGAAGCACACAGATCCATTTGCAAGAACAAAATTGGAGCATACGTGCTATGGGATGCCACAGTTCCAGGAGACTAAGTTTCCATGAAACTCTTAAGCCTTGGGACTGCTTCCAGGTTTCTAAACCTGTCAAGCAAGTCACTATTGGAGTGGATGTAGCATGCCTTGACTACTGAAATAATATAGATTTCAAACATCGAGAAGTTTTAGAGATGCTTCAGGAACATTAGACTTGAAATAACTCCCGGAAGGCTGCATTTGAGAAGGGGAAAGAGGACAAAAGAAGAGTAGTGCCCAACCAGACTGCCATGCCTGGTCTTTGTCTCTATCTCTGCTTCTTTCTCCTCTCTCTCTCTCTCTCTCTCTCTCTCTCTCTCTCTTTCTCTCTCTCTCTCTCTCCTGGAAGTGCTTTCCATGCTTCCTATTAAGCACAACAGTAAAATGTCCAATTTGTGTTCTCAATATGTGCTTATTTCTCATCACAACCTGTCTATAACTACCTTGAAAGATGCAAAGTCTGTCTTCTTTAATCACTAAATTTACAAGAGGAAATTCTGAGTGTTCCTAATAAAATCTAAGAGCTACATTCATAACAAAGAGTTAGATATTTTGAGTTCTTATTTTCTTGCTTTTCAATGGGAAAAGGCTTATATTCTGATTTTTCTCAATAGTCATCCCTTTTGCTTATTTTGATAGTTATTAACAGATGCTCATTAACATTACAGTACAAAGGTGAAGAGTATGTGTCCGTCACACATTGACCAGAATTCTGGTCAACATGGTGGGAATCCAATTGACTAAGGCAACAACCCTGAAGGTGATTAGTACAATGACCTACCTATAATATTGTGATGAGTTACAAAGTGATTTTCCTATCCTGCTACATATCTGTCTCTATATTTAATAATTTAAAAATAAAATAGACACAATTAAGAATATTATCACTATTATTTTCTAAGTAAAAATCAATATGGCCTGAAAGATGGACCAAAGATATTTTCTTCAAGACCCTTTCTGTTTCTTCCTTGCCAGTGCTTCAGAGTCCTTCTTGATTAGGACACCAAGGCTCTTAATTTAATCTTTACTTTGCTAATTTTCAGGGACCTTGGTTTCTGATGCTTATTTATTTTATCTAGTAAATGGTAGGTTTATATGAACTAAATGTGTTCATCTTTTTAAATTTAGTGTTCATATTTAAGTACCTACACTAATTTCCTTTCCATGCTTTCCATATTTACTGAGTGACTTTATTTCATTTTATTTTATTTACTTACTTTTTAGAAAACTTGACACAGTTCAACCACATAATTACCATTCAGGGGCTTTCGGATCAACTCCATTTACAAAATTTAAAGTCATGCTGCTAAAGCAAGTGTCTGTTGAGACTATATTTTAAAACATTGTTGAATGTGTCTGACAGGAGAAAGCCACTGAGTTTTGCTCATACCTAAATGCAGAGCATGCAAGCTTATACGAAAAGAGTCTGAATCATTGTGCAACTTCACATCATCCGTAGCTGGATTCCTGTTGCCATTAGTAACCTATGGCTCAGTTCTATGGTAGTAGATCCTTTGCAGAATGTCACTTTCCTTTGTCGTTATCTTCCCATTACTTATTAGGCTATCTAATTTCAAAACTCTTAATATTAATATAACACTTATGAGAATGAAACTTAGAATCAAGACTGGCTTCTTTAAATGGAAGTATATGAACAAATATTTACTGAGAATCTAATATAGATCAGACCTTTTGAATGTTACATTACCCCTATAAATGACAGCATCAGAGAGTAGACAATTTGGGTAACTCTTATAGAAGAGTTTTGACTTATGCAAATACAGGATGTAAAATTCCAATTCAGACCTATCTAAGTCATATCATGCGAGCTTTAAAGGCAAAAACTGACAGTAAGATAAAGTCATTGATAGTGAAATAAGGAAACAGTGTATTCCATTGAATGAAGGCTTAATGTCAGCTTCTGTCAGACATCTAAGCAATTCTATTTTATGACAGCATATGTCATTTTTAATGTCTGTTAAAATGCCAAAACAGATACATTGGTTTATCATGTATTGATCTTAGAAATAAAAGCTTTGTGGAGTGTTTATGAACAAGGCAAAAATACATGAACACAATGTGGCACTTCAGAGAGAAAGTGTCTAATTAAATAACTGTATAGTTCAAAAATCATTACATACTAATAACCAACCAATATGTTTGCAGATGGACACATACACTTACAATAGGAATGCTCCATTAATTCCTGAGTGATCCAGTTCTATAGTGATTACTTGTCCTTATTGCCCAAAAGAGATGCTCAGAGCCTTCTCATTTCAGTTCTGAAATGGGAAACATTAGCAGTGAGGAGCACGTACTGCTTTTCCAAAGGGATTTCAGTTTCCAGCTCCCACATGGACACTCACAACCACATGTAACTTTACTTCTGAGAATTAATTCCTTTCTTGGCCTCCAAATTCACTAGTACACACATGGTTCACATACATATGTTCAGGAAAATCCAGATAAAATAAACATTTATTTTTGAAAAAGAAAAGTACTTTCATGGGTATTTTGTTCCCTATTCTAAGAAGGAATGAAGGGGTCTGCAACCCTATAGGTGGAACAACAATATGAACTAACCAGTACCCCCAGAGCTCGTGCCTCTAGCTGCATATGTAGCAGAAGATGGCCTATTCGGCCATCATTGGGAAAAGAGGCCCCTAGGTCAGTTACTTTGCAAACTGTATATGCCCCAGTACAGGGGAAGGCCAGGGCCAAGTAGTGGGAGTGGGTGGGTAGGGGAGCAGCGTGGGGGAGGGTATAGGGAACTTTCGAGCTAGCATTTGAAATGTAAATAAAGAAAATATCTAATAAAAAAAGAAAAAGAAAAGACAAGAAGAATAAATAATTAAAATGGGCTAAGAAAAAGAGAGAGAGAGGGAGCTCTCAACAGAAGAAATTAAAATGGTTGAGAAATATCCTCTAAAGGGTGAAATAACCTCTAAAGTGTAAAATATCCATGGCAATAAGGGAAAACTAGAGCAACTTGGAGACTGCATCTCATATCTGTCACCCAGTAATGGCTAAAGTCAACAAGTAACTGACCACATTGCTGATGAGGTTCAGGGTAAAGAAAGCCATCTCCTTCATTGTCAGTCCAAATGTAAAGTGGTGGAGTAGCTCTAGAAATCACTATAGAGAGTACTCAAAAACCTAAAAGTGCATCTTCCATTTGATCCACTTATACCACGCCTTAGCACATACCAAAAGGACTCTATACCCTTTTCAGTAAACTTGTTTATCAATGCTGCTCTGTTCACAAAGAACTTTAAGGTTGTTTGGTGATGCCTTAAGAAGTCATACTATTTTATATTATTTTATATTTACCTAAAATGGTTCTCTATGTATACATACACACACAGAGAAAAAGATAGAATGGAAAAAGTTCTACCACCACCATTTTGCTAGGCCAGCATAAACCCTTACTTCATGTCAAATTCTATCCTTATACTCACAGATAAGTGTAGTTACCATCCTTTATCAAAAAAAAAAAAAAAAAAAAAAAGCCTCTCTTTACAGCAAATGGAAGCCACCACAAAAACCACATCTGATAAAACGTAGATAAGCCGGCCATGAG
>NC_034604.1:26025197-26026291 GCF_900095145.1 Mus pahari | reverse complement strand
AAAGTTCTACCACCACCATTTTGCTAGGCCAGCATAAACCCTTACTTCATGTCAAATTCTATCCTTATACTCACAGATAAGTGTAGTTACCATCCCTTAAAAAAAAAAAAAAAAAAAAAAAAAAGCCTCTCTTTACAGCAAATGGAAGCCACCACAAAAACCACATCTGATAAAACGTAGATAAGCCGGCCATGAGAGGCCCAGCCCTAATGGATACATCTGCATCACAGCTCTTGAAGTTATGGAACAGGGAACATGGCAGAAGAAGGGAAGACATGTTTGTAAGAGGTATACCAGGAAGTCTGTTATGATGGTAGAAATGAAAGCACAAACAAGACCATAACACTGATGGTAAGGATGGGCATGTTAGCACCAAGGGGGAAAACATCATAAAGTGTCACCCCTAGACAAAGAATGGCAGGCAATGAGAGCCTGTGTGGAGGAGAAGAATTAGCCTCTCCAAGGAACACAAGCCCTTCTTACTTGTCTAGTAGAGAGTGGTTAGCCTTGAAACAATATATGCACAGACAACAAAAGGAGACTGGCAGGCCGTATTTGCATAGATTTAGTCATACCCATATATGTATGTAACAATATTTTTTTAAAAATACCTCAATTTGAGGAGGGGACATGTGAGGGGTTCGAGAGAGGGTACCTGGGAGAAGCTGCAGGGAGAGAAAGAAAGGGGGAATGTGATGTAATTCTATTTCAATTAAAAACCAAAAAAAAAAAAAAATGACAAATAAGTAAAATAGGAAGCTTTCAGAGAGAATGGAATAAATTTGCCCCTTTATCAGAGTAGTACAAATGCCTTCAACATTCATGGGATGTGCTATTTGGATCTATTAAACTGAAAATAGAGGTATCCTAGCTAATAATTAGTACTGGAGATGCACACCTGTCTTAGCTGTTATCCACGACAGACACATATAATATTAATCTCCTCATTTTCCCTCACTGTTTCTCATTTATTCACAGTGAGGATGCAAACCAAGGAGCCTTAATTCTCTAGTTGTGCTTCTTTTTTTTTTAATTTATTTTTTTATTATTTTCTTTATTTACATTTCAAATGCTACCCCGAAAGTTCCCTATAC
>NC_034604.1:25939966-26025186 GCF_900095145.1 Mus pahari | reverse complement strand
AGTTTACAAGACCAAGGGGCCTCTCTTCCCAATGATGGCCGATTAGGCCATCTTCTGCTACATATGCAGCTAGAGACTCGAGCTCAGGGGGTACTTGTTAGTTCACATTGTTGTTGCACCTACAGGGTTGCAGCCCCCTACAACACCTTGGGTACTTTCTCTAGCTCCTCCATTTTGGGTCCTGTGTTCCATCCAATAGCTGACTGTGAGCATCCACTTCTGTGTTTGCCAGGCACTGACATACCTTCTTTTTATCTGCTGCCTTAGGTGTTTGGCATACAATCTGCACTGGAAACAGCTGTAATTCTTTGTTGACCACAGAGTGAGCACAGTGTCAGATATGGGGGTGTGGCTCAAAGGTAGATCATTCAACTACAGAAAGTCAGGCCCACTCTTGAACGCATTGTACAGTAAAAAGGCACTAAGCTCAGAAAGGTCAAAATAAAAATCTGTAGATTGACTGACAAGTTGAGTGTCATCCTTGTGATCTATTCTGAGTGCAGGCCAGGAATGGAAGGGATCAGGGACAGGCAGGAAGTGTGACAGCTCATTTCAGAACGAATATGCAAACCATAGACCTTACAAGATTTTCACCAAAATACAAGTAGTCTTAGTTAAAAGTCATAAAATAATGTTTGTTTGAAAGTTTGTATGAGAGAAATGGGGATGGGGGATGGGGAGAGGGGAGGTCGGGGGAGGATTGTGACTAGTGGAAGGAAGGGAAACTGAGGTCAGGAAGTATTGTGAAAGAGAAGAGTAAATTTTAAAAGGTTTCTATTAAAGTTGGATTTTTTTTTTTTTTTTGAGCCTCGTGAATGTGAAGAAAACATGTTGACTATTATCCGTAGCTACCCAGGACTCTTAAATGAGTTATTTTAAAGCAGTCTTCTTTATGATTTCAAATGGACATAACAGTGAAACTGAGGGGGGGGGATCTTTCATGATATTACTGTGAATCTTTGGCTATTAAGAGAAAGGATTTGACTTCAGAGAGTCTGTGTAGGTCAAGTCTAGTCATTTGCCCCAAAGGGAAACAAGAATAAATAATGACAAAGAGAGGAACGGAGTTTTTTCAGCAGTTTGTCAATGCCTTAAGGAAGACAAAGCAGCCCTAGGTCCAAGAGCAGCTCTGGCAGCTAACACAAGATTTATAAAAGTTCATACAAGTGAGCAGGCAAGAAGCATGCACAGTTACATGCCTTGGAATTACTGTGGCCTAACTGGAAATTATCTTTATTCTATAAGATAGCTGTGATGAAGTTCTTGTCACTTAAGGGATTGTCTGCTTTTGGTTTTAAGATGATTGCTTCACTTTGGAGAGTCAGTCTCTGTTCTTATCAAGAAATTGCTCCCAGATAGGGAAGAATGCTTGTTTGGGGGTGATCTGTCTGCAAGGATTGCTGCTCCTGCCTAGTTTAGGGCAATGACAGAAGACTTCAAGGCACTGTACCGAGTCTAGATTAGGATGCTGTAAAAGCTTGTGGATGACAATCTATGGAATAAGATGTCCCTGGAACTCTTGAAGATAATTTGTTTAGTCTTATTTTGATTTAATCTTCAAAGGGGGAAAACCACCAGTTACTGTCCCTTAAGTAGTAAGATTAGTCTTCACGGAGTGTTGAGTGGGAATACCTGACCCAGAGTTTAAGGAAATAAAGAACACAGGCACGATGAAGCCAGGAATGGTAAGCCTCATCCTGCTTTTGAGCACCTACGTCTCACTGCAGAAATAACTGCTTTTAGCAAAGGAGCTTTGAAGCCCTTGTCACGTCTTGCTGCAATTCTCTATGGTTACTCCTGACTTTTTAATATATTTTATGATAGTGATTAATAATAGTGGTGATTTATGCTGAGTATAATGATTATTCCAATTTTGATTGACAGACCTTTAAGAAGAAATTTTAATTAAAAGTGATAAAAATCAGCAATGTCTCAAAGTCAGCTGCTACACTTCCCAATTGGCAAAATTTAGGAATTTTCAAGCTAGTAATATAAGGTTTCCTGAAAGCCTTTATACCAAGAATATTGTCAAACACAGCAATCAAACCATTCTGCTCCCTTCATCTTCTTTCTGAGTTTGACTTGTTAAATATTTACAAGCATGCAAGTAGACAAATTTAGAACCCAGTCTTGGTCAACCAAGATTAGCACAAGGAGCAAAGTTCTTCACCTATGTCTGCTTTGTCACTTGCCTGGATTGGGGGCACAGGCTTCTTGTATAGAGTGCTAGGCTTATCATGGAGTAAAATCCCATAAAGGACACTGTTCATAAAGAGCTGAGGAACAATAAAAGAGTTAACACACAGTGTGAAATGGTTATGAATACCAGGCACCATTTATTTTAGATGAAAGTATATAATTTATGAAGAATAGACAAAAATGGAAAGTCATCACTTTTCGTCTGGTTAATAATGCCCTACACATCCGTGTCTTTGAATGATTTTTGCTCCGTGAAGTTCAGAAGATATATATTTTAAAAATCCTGAGACAGCTTTTCTACCCAGTGGTACTGTTAAAAACGTACCAATCTTTCCTTCGATTAAAACTCACTTTAAAACCTTGTACTTTGGTCTGTGTTTGTCATGGTGACAAAGAGTTAAGCACGGGAGTGTTGAGATCTCAGAGTGGTAGTTCCTTTTTCTCCTATAGACCTGTGGACAAGCAGGGACTGGAAACAGCATTTGGAGAATGGCTTCTGCAGCTCTTGCTTAAGTTGGAAGCTTTCACGATCCTGTGTGTTCCATCTTTCCCTTTTCCTTGAACAGAATGATTTGTGACAGGATTTAAAATGTGTTTCATTTATTTCCCACCTTCCTTTTACTTCATTTATGGATTAGGTGAGAGTTTCTATGTGTGTGGATTTACATTTCGTACTGTGAGTCAAAGTCAAAGTCCAGAGTCTACCTATGCATTCTAAGCCCTTTCAAATATGTGTTTGCCCCAGTGGGATGCATTCAAAAAAAGATAACTTGTGAAGAACCAACCCACAGCCTCCTCCATTTTGTTTATCTTCTATTAAAGCTGAAGTAGCTACATTTTCATTTCAAATACCAAACAAATGCTTTCAGAATAGCTTAAGTCTGCAACTGTCTGGAGGCACAGCCTCCAGAATCCCTTCTTCTTCAACTTCTGGACTTGTGCAACTGTTGCGACTCATGCTGAAAACCACAGAATTTTCTGCCCTCAAACATTTCAGTCCTCTAAGATTCATTCCTATCCCCAATGAGCCTTTCAACTGTAACTCCTGCCTCCACAGCTCTTCTATCCTCTAAAGTGGTCCTAATAAGTTACAGATATTATTTACACACACACACACACACACACACACACACACACACACACACACATTATAGCATACAGTATATATGTGATACATTTACCAAAACAATAGTAGTTACTTCACAACTGTAACCTCTCTGGCTACAGGCTTTTGACGAGATTTAGAGTATCAAGAAAAATTCCATTACATAGGATGGGCCTCAAATCCAGTCATGAATTACGGGATACTCCAGCAGTTGTTTTGTCCCTATAACACCAGTGGGCACATCTTGACAGACAAGTGGGTAGCACAGCACCTCCAGAGCTCATGATTCTGCCATATACATGACTTGTCCTCCCAACTCTTTAATATCTGGAAGAAAGCCTCTAGGATTCAGAACTCCTGATGAGCCTCTGTGAACCAAGGTCACACTGACTGCTGAGGTCACTGAAGGCTGAGCATAGTGAAGGGAATATTATGGAATAGATGCCCTAGGCAGTTTGGCATACCAAGAACCAGGGAGATGCTCTATTCTTAAGAAAAACTTCTTCAAATAAGTGTACAACTATCCCTTCCTTTTAAATCTGCAATGAGTAGAGTCAAACAGTCTCGAGACACTCTCAGATGTCTTTACAGTTCTCCTCATTTGAGTATCTGGCTCCTCATTCATAGACCCAATATCTTCAGTAGCTCTGTCTTTCTTGATTCCAATATTCTGAGCAGCAGCCTTTCCATTTTACCAAGGCTCTCTGCTCCACTTTTGCTCCTTGGATTCTCCTTGAGTATAGCTAGAATTACCTGGAAATAACTATCTCACAGCCTGAGATACACAGTGCCTTAAAACTTTCTCCAGAGATTGATCTATTTGTCACCTTTAAACTGACCTTCCCACAAGGATTCAAGACAGACAAAATATAGACAAGTTCTTTATTAAACCATAATACACCTAAAATTTTCTTTCCCATCTCTTCTTTTGTTTTGCAAATATCAATGTCCTTTGGGTATTCTTGGATCTACAATCAAATTATATGGACATAAAGATGTAATATCCCCCCCAACCAGTTCAGCTCAAAGCAGATTTTAAAAGTAAAATATTCGCATGATGCCTGAGGCTAGACAGGCCGAGAAGCCAAGTGCACTATAAAAGAAAGACATTCTATAAGGTCACAGCTCTGATATGTGGTCAATGCATTACCACCTGTGAAAAAGATATAACGTTTTAGTTTCAAATCCTATTTTATTTCTTACCTACTTAAGCCTCTTAATATCGTAACTGAATCCTTAACAGAAGCTAATTTGGACATTTGTTCATGGGACAAGAAAATGATAGCTCCAGAGACTGCTGACAGTGAGGGTGGGGGTGTCTCTGATTCTTTTGGATGCTGTTGAACCCCTTTTCCTCCTTGCTCAGCCTTGATGTGAGAGTTTGTACCTGGTCTTATTGTATCTTATTGTACCATGTTTGGTTAATATATCCCAGAGGCATGATATTTTCTGGGTGGGGAGAGAGGAAGTGGAGAACTGGGAAAAGTGGAGAGAGTAGATCTGTGTTCAAATGCATTGTATGAGAGAAGAATAAATAAACAGAATATACTCATGTGCATATATATATATATATATATATATATATATATATATATATATATTACTACACAAATACAGTCTTCAAAATTTTCAATTGTACAAATTATTTACCAATTCTTTCATGGTCACACTAGAATCACTTAATAATCTCTGCTTAAAAATTTCAAATTCTAGCACACAACTCCAAATCTCTCCAAAAAAAATGCAGCCACAAAACTGTTCCAAGGGAACCTGCTGCTGGTACTAAAGTTTCTTTTAGCATTCCCATATTTTTATAGTGATAACAAACCATTGAATATAAATTAAGGGCAAAGAAATTTATTTTAGAGCCTGCTCTCAGGGGTTTCTGCTCGTCATAGCAGGGATGATGAGGCAGAGTACAGCAGTGAGGAAAGTGAATCTTCCCACACAGAAGGCTTCCTCCTCTCCTGTTCTGTGGCTCCAGGTGAGGACCAAGACTGTGTGATGCTGCAAATCTCTCCCATTCAGTTAACTCTCTCTGAAAATTGCCTCACAGATACTCCAATAGGAATGCTCTACTAGTTTAATCACTTCTAGACCCAATTAATTTGGCAACCTAGTTAATCATCACATTCTATATAGAACAAAGGTACTTCTGATACCAGAAAAAAAATCTCATATTAGTTTCTGCAGTCCTATCATATTAACCAGTTGGTTTTACTTCATCTCAACTGTGGCATTATTCCTTGCATGAAGTTGGGTAGGAGATAAATGAAAATTATTCAGATAAGCATGATAATATATGCACCTGTATCCAATACCCAGAACAATACCAATATCCGGAACAATGAGATCTAAACCTCAGTAACAGAAGAACAAAAAATATATTAAATACTTAACACAAACATATCCTGTATTCCATTATCAATAACTTTTAATATACTTTTCTTAGAAGTATATATCTATACCTGTAAGCTTAATTGATAAAAAACAAGTTTTCAAACACTTTAAATGAAATAATACTATTAAAATGGCTACTGAAAACGGTATATGGAAATACAGCTTAGATGTTGCAATAGAAACATACGTTGGGCACACGAGGAGTTGAGAGGAGAATGAAATCAATCAGGCAAAAAGACTAAGCTAAAGCAAGCCTTCAAAAGGAGAAGTCTGAAGGTCTGTTTGAAAGAGGGCTTGTTGGCCTCTCTCTCTCTCTCTCTCTCTCTCTCTCTCTCTCTCTCTCTCTCTCTCTCTCTCTCTCTCTCCCTCTCTCTCCATCCCCTTCAGAAGTGGAATTGTCCTATAATCAGAAATAACAGAAATGTTTCTGTGCAAAGGAAAGAAAGGGATAGAAAATGGGAACAGAGATTAAAGGAAAGGCCATCCAGAGACTACCCCACCTAGGGATCCATCCCACCTGCAGCCACCAAACCTGCAGACACTATTGCTGATGTCAAGAAGTTCTTGCTGACAGGAGCTGGTATGGCTGTTCCCTAAGAGGTTCTACTAGCACCTCAGCAACACAGATGCAGATACACAGAGCCAACCATCAGATTGAGCCCAGAGACCAGGGAACCCAGTGGAAGAGCTAGGAGAAGGACTGAAGGAACTGAAGGGGATTGCAACTCCATATGCAGAACAATATTGACTAACTGGACCATGCAGAGCTCTGAGAGTCTAAAGCACCAACCAAAGAGTATACATGGAGGGATTCATGGCTCCAGCTATATATGTAGCAAAGGAAGGCTTTATCCACATCAATGAGAGGCGAGGCCCTTGGTCCTGTGAAGGCTTGATGCCCCAGCATAGGGGGATGCTAGAGCTGTGAGGCAGGAGTGGGTAGGGGAACACCCTCATAGAAGCAAAGGAGAGGATGTAGAGGGGAAATAGGATGGGGGTTTTTAGAGGGGTAACCAGGAAGGGGGATATCATTTCAAATGTAAACAAATAAAATGATTAATAAAAGAAAGAGGGTTTGAAACCAACCATAGTAGAATTTTAGCAGAGGAAGCACCATATGCATGAGCAAAAGAGTGAGAAGATGCCTTCTGTATGAATCCATCCAAGCATCCACGCATCCATCCTGCAGCAATTTGTCCATGTTTCCACATGTCCACTTGTCCATGTTTCCACTTGTTCACGTCTGCATTCACAGTAATCACAAATTTCAACAAGCCTTTGAGGTGGAACCAGTGTAACAGTACTGAAAGCTTTTAACTCAGTGTGTTCTTTTATACTTTAAGCCAGACCTCTAACTGTAGAATCATAAATCTTTGCTCTCTATAAAAATAATACCAGGTACCCATATACATTTGTAGGAGAAAGTTACAGCGATCCTAATCGAGTCTGTTTCTCAATATTTACAGATGCCCTTGGCTTTGGCAATATTGCAGAGTCCCAAGGTGTCACATAGCTTCCTGCTGCAGTGGGAGCATTCAGTATTTGCCAACCATGTGGCTTTCCTCCTGCTCTGGCTGGGCTCCAGGCTATTTCTCTTTGTGAAGCATGCTTCTTGTGACACAAATGGGTCATACCACACAGCAGGATGGTGCTTCTGGGACTAAGCCAAATTTCTTCTTTCCCTGGTCCACTTATTGATCAAAGGGTCAGCCACTCTTCAGGTGTCAGTTAAAGGTATCCCCCTTCTTGTTGAGATCTGGCCTTTTGCTATGTATTTTAATGCTAAATCCTGGCTCCCAAGGTCTGGTTAACCCCAATGACAGAGACACTCTGCATGTAGACCAAAGTGATGTTATGTGACCTTGTTCACCAATTTATCCCTGATTGGTCAATAAAGATGTCTATAACCTATATCTGAGTATAATTGGGATAGGCAGAATTTGGGGCTCTGGGCTTGGGGCCTGAGGAGAACCATGAGAAGGGAGAAAAAGGTGGAAAAAGGAGGAAACTGCCATGGGGTAGGGCATGAAAACATAGCCACGAGGGATAGTCAATCGGAGTTAAGATCTACCAGAAGGAACATGGCAAATTATAATACGGGGTTATTGATGGGGAAATAGATTCCAATAGCATAGAGGGTAGATATCTGCCCAGCTGTAGTCCTAATTAAGGCTTATTCTAATTATAAATAATTGTATGTCTTTTATCTAGGAACTGAATAATCAAAATATGGAAGAAGCCCATGATTGAGATTAAATATCTTCAACAATTCCTCTCATATAAAGAACCAGTTTCAGTTTGTGCTGGTAGTAGAATAAGATAGAACATTGCCCTCCTAGTAGAAGATTTAAGTTTTACTTCTTCAGACAATCACATTGTCCCTTCAAGAAGTCAGCAAAACTTGACCTGTGCTTGGTTAAATGGTGATGCCCACTGTTATGCCTGCCTTCATCAGAAAGATAAAACCATCTTCTCAAATAATAAAATACCAGGTGATTCTGAATTGAGCCAGAACCTTATTCACCTACAGTAACAATTAAAACCAATGACAATAAGCAGGCCTATTTTTAAGTCAAGTGGGCTATTTGTATCTGTCATATTTTCCATCTATGAAAGGCCTAGTTTAGTGGGAAGCTGGAGACCCAAGCATTAAGTGCATAGCACCTAACACTAAATATCTATTGAGAGTCTACTATACACAATGAACTATGCTGTATGTTTTAACTGTAGTCATTTTTCCAAGGTCATATGGCTGGTTAGTGTAGGACATCCTTGGCTGATTTTACATTCAGCCGTGTTACCCACCATTACATTCTATCTTGTATTCTGGAAACAAACTTTTTCAGCTGAGCAAATAACAGAATCCGAATGTGTATTACACACACAGCTCCTTCATCCAAAGTTCTGTGTAAAGCATAGCAATTCCTCCGGAAGTATTTCATTTACACTTCTGTTCATTTAATAGAAGAAGAGTAAATCAATGATAACTAAAGAGAACGTGGGATATGAAGCTGGATCTCTATGCCAAAGCAAGCATAGTAAAACACTGAACAGTGTTTAAGTACCACCATTGTCATATGTGGCTGTCACCATCTAATGTTAACTTTAAGGTTCAAGACATCAATGAAATGTAATATGCTCAGGGAGTAAATGAAACTCAGAAGCCTTTGGATGCTTTGGAAACATACAAAATTCATTAGGCTCTTCCTCAGGTTTATGTAAGCAATAATAATTTCTGAGAACATGAGACTTGTGTCAGCCGAGTTTTGCCCCTGAGAGTAAACTCAATAATCTCAATGGTTCACTAAGCTAGACTTAGAAGTTCTTTTTTTTTCTTCCTAGTTTTCTTTTTTTGTTCTTTTTGTTTTTTTTCTTTTTCTTTTTTGTTCTGGAGTAAATGGAAATATTTTTTACATCTCTACAGAACTTGAACAATGCAATACAATTGTTATAAATAATTTAAAAGTTATTGGCAAGTATAATATGACTAATTACCATCTAAAAGAAGAAGAAAGTCAGACCCCACAGCCCAGCAATATGAAGCAAACAATTACTTGTCACCCACCTTAGTCACTGCTGACTATTCCTAGAAAGTTCTATCTAAGTTGTAACCACCAGGCTGTGACCCTCACCACACATAAATAAAATAAAGAACAAGAAAGAGATTTGGCTGCTGCCAGAGAGCAAGTCTTGCTGATTTTTCAACCTGAAATATGGTTTAATCTACATAAAAATGGAGTCTGCAAACAGACTAGGATTAATAGGCCCTGGCTCTAGGTTCTTCTTTTGGCCTCATTTAAATGGGCCATTCATCACTGTGACCTCTTTGGATAATAGCCTTACTGTAATATTTAATTTCACATTAATTCAGGTTTAACTTGGCCAGTGTTCATTTGTAAAGAATCACTCAGGAATTATCTCTGTCTGCTTCTCCTCCTTTTACCAACATCTTTATTAATCCTGACAGAATTGATGGTGTTTGATTCTCTATTCAGTAAAATGTATTGTTCAGAAATCATGTGTGTTTGGGTAGAGTTGAGTGTGAAAAAAGTAGATAACTAAGAATCATTCACTGGACTATTAAATAAGTGAGGTTTTGTTTTTCTCCTTGTCCTCCTCGTCCTTGTCCTCGCCCTCCTCCTTGTCCTCATCCTCGTCCTCGCCCTCCTCCTTGTCCTTGTCCTCCTCCTTTTCCTCCGCCTCCTCCTTCCTTCTCTTTCTCAGACATAAGCTCACTGAAATGCAAAATGTCTTGTTACCTGGTCAGGTGAAACCCAGTATGCCATTGAAAATTCTGTGAGTTTCTGGCAAGGTTCTGCTTTTTTACCAGGCTATGGTCAGTTATTTGTTAAGGGCAGTATAGATTCTAATGAACTCAGTCCAATAGAATAACAAAATATGTTTATAAAACATGCATTATGTACTCTCTGTATATCATAGTGTATAGCTATTCTCAGAATACACTCCTCTGGTGTGAGTAATGGCAGTTCAATCCCTCCTCTGCCATATAGACACTGAGAATGATATTTCTGCTTAAGCCAAGACTAAACTTTTCACTGTGCCCTGAGCTGTCTAAAGTAAAAAATGGAATATGAGCAACTCCAGTTTTATATAAGGGCTTTATGGAAAGTCAGAGGAACCAACGGTTCTATATATACATATGAAACACTTAAAATTCAATACTGCCTTGCAGTGAAAAGTAACCTTGGGACAGAAGATGCTCCTTCTTAGAGTACATACTGTTCTTAGAGAACATACTGGTTTCCTGTGAAGTATATTTCAGAGAGCACTGGACAAAGGGGTATAGAAACACCAGTCTTTTGCAAAACAGCAGGTACATTGAATTCTTTTTTCAATATGTTTGGATTTTTTCTTCTTTTAGATGGATAATTTTTGGGTATTAAATGAATGAGATTGGTAATGATATCATTTTGTACTTTCAGTACTAAGAAATAGTATCAATAAGAATCCAGTCCAACTAGATGACATAGAACTGCTCATACATGTGGAAACATGCTCACATGGAAGCAGAGTTGAACAATAAAAACATATAGACAGAATCTAAGCCCTTTAAAAATATCTTCTTTAATCTATGTGTATATTTATGGCTGTGTTTATTTATCCACACATGCATTTGGAGACCTTCACAAACCTCTGTATTTAGAGGCTGAAGAGAGTGTAGGATCCACTGGATCTGGAGTTACAGGTGGCCATGAGCCACCTATTGGGGCGCTAGGAGCCAAATTCCTATCCTTTGTAGAAGCAGTATATGTTCTTTAAAAAAATAATAAATTTCTTTTATGTATTCTTCTTTCATATATTATATTGTGACCAGTTTCTTCTCACTCCTCCCCCATAGTCTTTCTTCCCCATCTCTTCTTTCTCCCAGATCTACTCTTTCTGTATCCCTTCAGAAAAAAAGAAAACTTCCCAGGGATAGCCACTGAACATGGCATTACAAGTTATAAAAAGATTAGGAAAAACCTCTTATGAAGCCGGGATAAGGTGATTCAGCTGGAAGGAAAAGGTCCCAAAAGGAAGCAAAAGAGATAGGGACAGCCCCAATCCACTCCCATGGCTAGGAGTCCCACAAAAGGCCAACTAATACAACCACAACACATATGAAGAGGGTCTAGGTCAAACCCACGAAGGCTCTGTAATTGTTAGTTCAGTCTCTGTTAAGTCTCTGTGAGCCCCTATATGCCCAGACTTCGCCCCTACTCCAGGATTCCCTGAATTCTGCCTTATGTTTTTTTTTTTGTGGTTTTGTGCATCTGTTTCCATCAGTTGCTGGATGAAGCCTCTCTGATGATAATTATACTAGGCTTCTATCTACTAGGATAGCAGAATATCATGAGCCCTCCTTATTACTTAGCTTCTCTGGGTCTGTGGGCTATAGCATATTTATCCTTTAATTTTCAGCTAATATATACTTATAAGTAGATATTAACAAGTATGATATTTAATTGTTTAGCCCTCTCCAGCCCCCCAGAATGTAGAATTCTTAAAACTAACCTACCTGACATTCTACTTCCCATCATTTGGTTATTTGAGTTAGAACTTTACAAGCAAGCCAATGAGCAAGGAGAGCAACAGCAAATTTGCATGCATTAAAGAAGACTCTTCTCATCTTTACCACTCAAGTAACATCATTTTGAGAGCACATCAAGCCAGACCTGGTGGTACAAGCCTGAAATACTAGCTACTTGGAAGATTACGGTAAGAGGCTTATAAGATCAAGCTCTATCTCGGTGGAAAGTGAGTTGAAGGCCATCATGGATAACTTAGAGGGAGGGAGGAAGGAAAAAAGAAGGAGGGAGGGAGGAAAGAGGGAGGAGATAGGATAAAAACATCAAATCACTAGCTGTCCATAGGTACCTAAAACTTTCAACATAGCCTCTATTGTGGGTAGCAATAATAAGGGTCATCAAGAGAACACCTAGTTGTTGGTATCCCTGGATGGCAAGCTGGTGTGTTGGAATGCCTCAGGGTTCAGAGGAAGAACATGATGACATTGAGAGTATCCCTTCCTTTCCATAACTTACTACCAACTTTCCTGTCAATCCCCTCAGCTTCAGAGGTCATTGTTTTATGTCCTTAAGAGAAAGCATAAGAAGAGTTTGCAAACGGACTTCTGCCCACACTCACTAGCAAATCTGCAGAAGAGCTTCTCATCATCTGCTTTCACAGTTACTCAGTGTTGCAGGAACAATGAGCAAACTGGCTGTGTTTCTTTCTTACACACACTCAGATGCTCAAGCACTGAGCTTTTGAAAGCCCTTGTCTATTGTGTTACCCAAGGTTACTCTCTCCAAGGGCAGTCACATTACTAATTCAAAATACTCAAAATCACACCATTTTAGAGCAAAAAAATTAATTACATTCACTGATGTAAGGACAAAAAAGTTCCATTGAACCCCCTTTCTTTCCCCCAACATCTCATTTTTCTTCTCCTTTATTGAAAAATTTCACGAGAGAGTTAGGTAAACTCTTTGATTTATTGTTTCTTCATTTTCTCTTGAATTGTTCTGTTCATAGTCTGATTTCTATTCTTCAGCACTTCACAGAAATAAATTCCATCATAGTCACTTGGGACTTGGTTGAATGAGTTATGATGTAGGGCGTCTTGTATCCACAAGATCTTGGGTGAGGGTTGGTGGATCTTTGATTCTGTGTTTGGGACGTTTTTAAATTTTCTCTGCCATGTTGATTTTAAGTCATCCTTAATATCTAACTAGTTTTTATACCCCATCTGTTAGTTAGTCCTGTGGTCCTAATGTCAGAGTATGCTATTACTCTATTCATCACTATCTCCTTACTTGTTACCTCAAGATCTGGTTTTGTTTTTTGTTGTTTGTTTGTTTTTTTACATTTTAGCTGAAATAATATGTAAGTCAAGAGCACTCTATTTCTCTATTCAAAGCCCTCCAATGATTCCTTAGGTTTCCTTTAGAAAGTCAAAGTACTGACTGTGCACTCTAGAACCTGCCCCGTCATTCTCAACTGTGGCATAATGATGGAATATTCATAGAAGCACATGCAACTAGGAAAAGAGTAGTCTTATGTAAATGTCCAATAAAGTAACAGAGGGCTGACTTCACACAGAATTCCTCTTGTCAGGAACTTAAAACCAGCAAATAAATATTTCAAAGTAACTAATTGTAATATGTGTATATATATGTATATTTATACACATATATGCATATTTATACATATATATGCATATATATACACATATACATATATGTAGTATGTATATGTGTATATATATACACACTCATACATACAAACACACACACACACACACACATATATAGACTGAGAATGGAAGATCCAAGAACCCAGTAGTTGTTCACTTCATGAGGCTTGATGTCTCAGCTTTTCTTCAGTATATGCTAAAGGTTCTTATGCCAATAAAGGAATGAACTTGCTAGTGAAGGCAGGAGAAAACCCTCTGAGAGATGCTTCCTTCTTCCACATTCTTCATATAAGGTTCCAGTAGGAGGTGTGGCCAAGATTAGAGAAAGTTGCATACTTAGGGCAGAGATGGATTGAACTATGAATTTATAAAAATTGGGGTTATTGCCTTTAGGAAAGATTTATGTACAGAGTTTGTCTGAATCACATGAGTATTTTCACCCTTGGTTCAGAACTAGGGTAGGGAAAATTAGTCACTGACTCCAAGTAGAGAGGACAGTGATAATTACCTGCTATAAACAGTTATTAATAAAATTAATGTCTGTGGCTCCAGGTAGACAGCTGAACAGATAGTTGGTATAACAAGATGGTTGCTCTAGGCAGAGAGCTGAACAATAAGATGGTATGAAGATAGTTTGCTCTAATACACCTCACAGAATACTCAAATTCTGTCTAACGTGGGCTCCACCCTCAACCCTCCTTACCACTTTGGCTTAGTTGTGTTACCCCTCCAGCCTGTATAGCGTTTTCTTTTGATACTTCTACTCCACCCAAAATTTTCACTACAAATGACATAGTCACTCCAGTGACCCCTCTCTTTTTAAAAAGTAAAAGGGAGAGTTGTGGGACCATGAAATGCAGCCTAGTTTCTGGCTGAGCTAGGTTTAAAACCCTGAAGACCCAGCAGATAACTGCAGGAGGAATGGTAGGCATTTGCCACTCTCCTAGACACCAGGATCCTGACATGAGGCCTCAACGCTCCATAATTCTGTGGCCATCAGTCTTGGAAGCCAATGCCCCATGACCCTCCACAGAATAGAGAACAGGACCACAGATCATGTAGCCTCAAGACAGATTGACATTTTAATGAGGTACCTAAAGGTCTGAAGGGCTTAGCCAATTAAGTACCCCTTCTCAGACACTCCTCCCTACAAAAGGTATTTAACCTCAGGCCAGCTCTGAGAAAGTGGGTTACAGTTTCACTCATCACAACTCTCCGCCATGACAATAAATGCTTTAAAACTTTGGACTGCTTCTTCTCTTCAGAATCTGCTATGGGGAACAATGGAGGACGTCTTCCTCTAAAGAACCTCGTCTAATCTCCCACAGGAGGCCTCTCTATGCTCCCAACCAAAGGTATCCACCAAGCCAAGCCACCCACCTGAGCAAGCCAAGGACTCTCTCCTCCCTGCGGGACCCAGCCCGAGCTCTCCTACCCTCTTTTCCCTTTGGCCCACGGGCTAGAGCCAGTCTGAGGGCCTCCACCCGGTTCTCAGCTCTTCTGCAGCATCGAGCAATGTCTGGGATGTCCAAGAGTCTGAGAACCTGAAGTCCTAGGCCTCTGTATGGGTGGGACCCCTGAACCAACTCCAGCAGTTTCCTGGGGGGGCCTCAGACTGTGCTTCCCCACCCCCAGAATGGGGTCCCACAGCTTCATACAGCCCACCGCACACCCTGCGAGACGGTGTGAGGAATGAGCAGTCGAAACTTCTGCATCCCACCTCCATGAGTGGCCCTAGCCCTGGTGCTGACCTGATGCGGGACACCATTTTAACCCACACTCCACGGGAATCTTGGGTTAGTATCCTGCTTGGCAAATAGAAAAGGCCCAAGAATAGGCACATACAGTATTTTAGCTTACTTCATTTGTTTTGGATTGTTTTAACTTTCAAAATGGGTGTGATTTTGAGTTTTATGGGTATATTATTGCTCTGGGAGAGAGGTCAGTATAAAGGGAGAAAGGTTTCGTCTTTGAGTTTTTAAAAAAGGTGAACTCGTTGATAAGGTGAGGCCTAGCTTGTCTCCACGAGGTCATCTTCATATGAAGCCAGGTTATACTATTTTGTTTTAGGAATATTTCATTTTTTAATAATGGTTTTTAGCTGACATTCATGGAGAGAATGAATCCTTAGAACTGTGCCGCTAGTGAAAGGAAATCCTGTCTAAGAGTCTGCTTCTTTACAGAGCAGTGTCACACCATCCTTTGGGCCTTCTGCTGGAAAAGTAGAATTGAGTCTCAAATAATGCCTTTTCAATTGTGTCCTCTAGTATTATAGATGTGGGACAGCACTGTATCATACCTCTGTGAATGTAAAATAGCTTGTACCTGCTTTATGATACGTAGTAGTGACCGTGCTTTATCAGAGCTGTTTTAATGCTGTTGCTCAGAATGTTTTCTTTCCAGATGATGTTTGAGAAGTTAATTTAAAAAAAAAATGGTGCCAGGTCCCAAAAGAGTAACAGAACTGTGCTGTTTTCTAGGGTTTTATTTTTACTTATTTTTAATAGAGTATGCTGGATGTCTCTACAATTTTGTTCAAATGACTGCAGAACCTAGAAAAGCTGTTGCTGCTGTTGATGATATTTTTACATAAATATAAATATGCACGTATATATGTACATATATACATATATATTTATATGTACAGAAATATATATAATTTGAATTTTTGGAAACTTTAGCTGTACTGTCAACTTTGGAAAAAAGGTATCCCAGTTTACTGTGTTTGAGTTGTCATTGTACAGAAATTAACAGCCATATTTGTCTAGAAATGTTGGACTTATTTTTTTTCCATTTGTATAGGGGTAACACACTGTATTAATACGTAAGGTCTTATCTACATGGGTTTGGTTACAAAAATTAATAAAGTATTCTCTGAATAAAAAAAGTCTGGATTCAAGGTATATTTTCTCATTTCAAGTGTCTAGATTAGTCACTCACAGTTGTACGCAGCTATTTTTGGGTTTTAGTTAATTTCAAATCTAGTCAAGCTGACAACCAAATAGTCATCACACTAATCATACTCAAATTTTCCTTCTGAAAATGAAAGGATATTTTAGGAAAGATCTGCAATTTCCCATGCTTTCAATGACACCATCTTAAGGAGGCTTTGGGATTACCAACATAGAAAAGGGTTGTCATTCCGACCTGTCAGTATACCATAGGCACACGCAAGAGCGGCCTCCAAAGCTTGAACTGTATCTAACCTACTCTGCAGGAAATGTTAATGCTACTTGTGTGTTTTGTTTGGTCTTAATTATAGGAGTTAGGATTATTTCTCTTAGGTGTTTATGTTCTTTGAATCTCCTTTGGATCTATAGAGTGTATAAAACTTCACAGAAAGTACTTTCTTAGCTCCTCTATCATACTTAGAAAAACACATAATCAGAGTAAGTAACCAATGACTCCTCGGAAGTACTTCATACTGCTTACAGTATCAGCATCATCTAGCCACACGTGGTTTCTTCCTTCACACTCTTTTATATATTCTTTAATTTGGCTATAATCAGTAGGCTTTGTATGGAGTTTTCATGTATCCTTTATTTTAATTAACCTCCCAGTCCTCTTTTCTCCTTAAGGTCCCCCACCTTCCTCCCTGCTTAAACTTTTCCACCCTTCTACTGATCAGCAACACATACCTGGGAGGTCATAGACCCAGAAAAAGAGTTACTAATCTTGAATTAAATTGACATAATATCAAACTGCCTTTTAAGTATATGTGTTCATACTCAGAGAAAAAAAAGCTTCTCTTAGCATTAGACAGAGAAATCTCCCCTTTTCGTGAACACTGGTGGATGCAGACACATAGCTTCCCAAGATGCTGAGAATAAGTGAGGATTGAGGACTCACCCTTAACTAAGACATTATAACACACCCTCTAGGTATCAGGAAACATTTTAGAACTTGTGAGAGATGAACGTACAACCTGGAGGATACAGAGAAGGGCTGAGAACCAGCAACCTCTGGCATTAACAGTTGTTACAATTGTGAATTCACCACAGCTGCAGTTTCCTGCACTGTTTGCACAGACAAGCCCTGTCCATAACTAATTATAGACAGGGAAGGATACATGGTACATTGTACTTTACTGCTGAATTATTGGCTACTGATACATTCTAGGAGAGGAGAAATCACTCATTGCTGGGCCCATCAGAATCATGGTTGTATACATGACTCAGGTTAATCTCCGTGGCTTATAAAACAAAACAAATAGATGTGAATAAGAAAGCTATATTAATTTTGAAGAATAGAGGTAGACAGGGGTACATCGAGGAACACAAAAGAAGGTAAGAGGTGAGAGTAATCAGAAAGCATTTTTAGATGTAATTATATGTGAAACTGTCAAAGAACAAATTTAATTACTAAAACACTAGTAAGAGATACTTTCCCCTCCAATAATACAGCTTTATCTTGAAATATCTGGATGAGAGTGTTTAAGCATCCCCCTAGTCTGGGGTGTCAGACCTCCCCAGGACCAAGGGACTCCCCTCTCATTGCTGCCAAGCTAGACCATCCACTGCTAACTATATATCTGGAGCCAAAGATACCTTTAGGTACACTCCTTGGTTGGTAGTCTAGACTCTGGGAGAAATGGGTGGTCAGGACAGCCTATGTTGTTCTTCCACTGGGGTTGCAATTCTCCTCTACTCCTCCAGTCCTTCTACCAGCTCCCCCCCCTCCAGGTTCCCTGAGTTTAGCCTGATGGTTGGAGTACTCTCATACAGGCAAAAGGAGGGAGGATGGCAGATGTGGCATGGGGGAGTGGCAGAGCAGTAACAGGGAATTGGGATAACATTTGAGATGTAAATGAATGGAATGATTGATAAAAATTAAAAAAGAAATATATCTAAGCATTCACTTAAATTCATTTCATGATTTGGGTGAATTAAGAGAAACGAAAACCCATTGGTTACCTGCATCTGACTGTTTATGCATGTCCCAGGTTATATAAGTTAATGGTAATACTTTAGCATTGAGTGGGTGCTATTCAATTACATGACTTAGATACCCTTATCATCATTAAGGAGACTAGGAATTACTCCACTTTTGAAGCTTGGTTTCTTGACATATTCAAATAACTTTTTTCTTAAGATGACTTTGGTTGATTCTAAAAACATAAAGTTCGCATGATATATCCTTATTCTCTTGCTGTCACTGTGGAGAATGTAACGAATCCCTGTGTACATCCCAGAAGCACAGATCACCATTCATGAGACAGATCCAACTTGTCAAACTTCTTATGGCAAGTAATTCAAAGGGTCAAAATCATAATTGGAATTCATTATCAACTGAATCATCTAGTCATTCTATAATTAATTTTACAAGCATTCTTTTGCTCCTGTATTGTTTTTGTTTTGATTACATTTCATCATTTCTTTTCTCCCTCCAAATCCTCATATATACACATCCTTGCTTGTTTTCAAAATTATGGTCTCCTTTTTCATAATGTGTTATAGCTTACATATATGTACTTACACACACATACATGTATGTGTATGTGTATATGTATGTATATATTCCTAAATGCAATCTCTTGGCTCTATATAGTGCATGTTTTGATGAATGATCACTTGTTACCAGCAACCCATTGGTGTGCTTTTCCCTGGGGAGGACCACCTCTCCTGCTCCCAGCCTTTCTCAGTTACCTATACTTCTTTGTGTAGGTATGAGGCCTCTTGGGCTTTTGCCCATCCACTATGGTTTATTCACTGATGGACTGCTGGTTCACCTCAGGTTTTGGTCGTTATGTTGGTGAAACTTTATGGGTATAGTTTCCGTTGTTACTGGAAGCTACAATCTCACAGAAAACTCAGTGATCCTATGACTTTTATAATCTTCCTGACCCTATTTCCACAATTTTCTCTGAGCCTTACATTTGAGTGTTTTGTTAATGTATCCACTGGAACTGGGAAACTGGTTGTTGTTTTCTTTAGTACTCTCCTATCTGTTGTAAAGACAAGTTTTTGGATGAGTGGTAAATTATCTTTGTGTATAAGGACAAATGGTTATAGGTTAAGGATGATTCTAGTTTAGTATGTTAGTGACTGTGGATTGTCTTCCAACAACAATGGTCTCGCTAGCCTGGAGTATAGTTAGCTAGGTTGCTAACACCAAGCATGCTATACTCTTTGTTGAATTGGTCTTAAGTCCAATTAGACAGCTATTTGTTATTGTCAAGGGTTATGGTGCCATGCTGATCTTGGTGTAGACTATAGATAGGTGTCATGGCTGGGTAGGAATGTTGGTTAGCTCCCCTATTTAGAATCTTGCTTTGCGCCTTCTCTTCAATGTTGTCAGGGAGAAGCAATTCTTATAAGTTCCAGCTCAGGGGTCTCTGGGATCTATTTCTGAAGTGCATGGTGTCTTCAACAATGGGGACTTACCTTCTACTCTAGAGGTAAACAAGGGAAAGCACAACAGGCTGTATGTGGAATCTCTTGTACGGTCCTTGACAACAACTCAAAAGAGAGCTTCTCGTGTCTTGTACTGGAATTTTAGTTAGTTGGGCTTAGACTCTTGAAGGAAGCACCATCATCCCAGATGATGAAAGCTAATTAAAACTATTTATATATATTTATACACTGAATTATGGCCTTTATGGTTTTTGTTTTTTTTTAGATAAATAGTAAACAGTATGAGGTCTTGTTTCTTTTTTCAGTATCCCACTGTAATTTTTACCTAATTGGGAGAATACTTTACAAGCTTGCCTACAGCTCAGTCTTATGGAGGCATTTTCCTCAGTTAGGGTTTCCTTCTCGCAGATGACTCTAGCTTGTGTCAAATAGACATAAAACTTGCCAGCACAGTTCCAATAATCACTCTTAAGTGCATACAACAAAGTCCCCACAACTTCCCACTAGTCCTCAATGTTTCAATTTGCTGCATAATTCTGTTGTCTGTTTGCAGCCCAGACAAGGAGAGACTATGAATTACCAAGCTTCCAAGATAAATACACAAATGTACAGAATCAGCTCTATTTTTAGGCTAAGGACTTAGTAGATTCTACAGAAGTCATACATTAACACATAGAGCCTGTGGGAACCTTCAATACCCAAATGTTAAAATAATCATATTCATTTTGTAAAACCACAATAAAAATAAGTCATTCTTGATGAATCCTCTGCAAACTCAATGGTGCTGAGGCACATCTATGGACATTGTCTCTTAATGTTTTATGTATATTTTAGACTGCTATCATACTCAGTTCAGACTAATCACTTGTATACCTCTGTGTTTTTGTGTGCCTTTGAGCAAATCCCAATTCTTCACTTCACAAGTTTGATATCTAATGCAATAATAACTGAGTGAGAGATGGATACTTTCTTAGTTTCTATTTCAAAAGGTTAGATAAATGTGCTCTATTTTAAGCATATAGATTCCCTTGCTGGGTATGGTGGTATACACCTTTAATCTTAGCATTTGGGAGGTCTTTCACATATGAAGAAGTTTTCTCATTAACAACCCCAAGCAGTGGGGTGGGGGGATGATATCAATGCTGTTTGCAGCTCAGACAAAGAGAGACTATGGATTGCCAAGCTTACAAGATAAATACACAAAGGTACAGAATCAGCTCTATTTTTAGGCTAAGGACTTAGTAGATTCTACGATCATTAAATATCGCCACATCAGATTATTCCATACATTCTCAAATTAAAATTATATATGTAATAAAATTGAAAAGTAAATGCTAAAATCTGGATCAACCAATACTCTTGCCTTATAAAAGTAAAACAATGAAAATATCGATTGCAAGAACAAGTCGCAGATTTGTATAAAGCTTAGGAAGCTTAAGAGAGAGTCTCACATGTGTCCAGACAATCAGGTCAGAAACCATAAATAAAGACTGATCTTAGGAAAAGGAACACTGGGGGGTGTAGCTTAGGGTTGGATTTTAGAGCCACAGGAGATTTGATTTTAATTTTCGTTTCTTTTTGTCTTCAAATGCTCTAGGGATCTTTGTTCAGATGATAAATTCTGTCATCCTCGGCAACATTTTCATTGGCAGCTCCAACTCTTCTGTAAGTCTAACATGTTTGTTTCCATGCCTCCACATCTGTAGCAGTTAACTTTAATGTCTCAGCCCCTGAGGAGGCACTGAACACGTTTCAGTGCACCAACCATAGCTATTGCCTGAAGAACCAGATAGTTGGCAGCAGACCAACAAGTGACCTTTCTAGCTGACACTGTCTACACAATAGCTTGGTCACCGAGACCAGAATACACCTCTTCTTGGGCTAGCCTCAGATGGGAGATAGGAATTGCACGCTCACTCAGGAGCACTAGATTTATTAAGAAAAAGACTGGTCATAGCAGAGGGAGTGAAGACCATAACCACACAGCACATTCTCCCACTGTAGGGGTTGTGTGCACAGCATCTGCATGTATCTCTTAGGGGAGAAAGGCACTATGTTTATGTGGTTGTGTACCTGTTTCCAGTCAAAATTCGACTTGGGATATGTTCTGTACCTTTTCTGGGAAGACGTTAACAAATGCTTATTCACCACAAATATGGCACCAGCAACAGAGGAAAGAAATAATTCTATCTTAGTGAACAAATGAGATCACTACAGTTGTTTACAGGAGCATGAATAGGGAGTTATTACAGGAACATTGGTGACTCAGAGTTGTGCCTTTTAGGAGACTACAAATCCAATCAAACTGACACTGATGGTCCATAGTCTTAAGAGAACTCTCTGTCAACCTGACACCAACCTTCAATAAAATTCCAAGTCTGAAATGTCCTTTTTTCTCCCTCCATTATGTAATTTTTACCTTCTGCTTTTGGCCATGGATTGCCATAAATTTGATCTACATTGTATTAAAAACTAAAGCACTGCTTATCTGTTGGTATCTTTAGGTAGAGTTTTATTTCAATATCATTATCATAATCTATAAGATTTAAAGATGCTGTAGATAATTGAGATTATGTGTTATGCATAATTGATTTTCACATGAATTACAGAATTTCCAACTTCCAATAATCTCAATATAGAATACAAACTATACATCTCCAGATACCATGGTCAATGGAAACATAGCGGCCACTCTCTTCTCAGTGCAACTGGAGGCCAGTGTACTCACTGTGGAGATGACAAAGCACTAGTCTTTAGAGAAGATTTGCTGCCAGCATGTTTGCATCATCAAAAGAAACAAGCTATATCTTAGGGGGCAACAGGGATGAAGGAGATTGGTCAGAGGGTACCTAGTTTCAGAGGAATAAGAAGAACTGCTCAGGGTTGCAGAGAAGATTGAATGTAGAAAATGTACTGTGGATGTTGCATATTCCTGCAGTTTTGGTTTAACCATTTGCGGGTCTTATTTGGTAAACACAACTGTCGTGAGAACATGATAGAGATAGCCATATCGTGTCCAGAGAGAGCACTTTGTAACATCGCTTTCCATCCTCCATTTGTTACATTCTTCTCACCTCCTCAGCCACAATGTTTTCTGTGCTTTGATGGCAGTAGGGTTAGTGCCAGTGTCCTGATTAGGATTAAACACTCAGGCTCTTATTCTCAGCACCTTGAGCTATTAAATAACTCTCCACTGACTGTCCACTACAAAAGAGGCTTCTCGGACCCTGATACAGCGGCCTCTTGTGAGACTATGCCAGTGCCTGGCAAACACAGAAGTCAGCTATTGGATGGAACACAGGGCACCCAATGGAGAAGCTAGAGAAAGTACCCAAGGAGTTGTAGGGGGCCGCAACCCTGTAGGTGCAACAACAATATGAACTAACCAGTCCTGAGCTCGAGTCTCTAGCTGCATATGTAGCAGAAGATGGCCTANTNGNCCATCATTGGGAAGAGAGGCCCCTTGGTCTTGNAAACTTTATATGACCCAGCANAGGGGAANGCCAGGGCCAAGTAGTGGGAGTGGGTGGGTAGGGGAGCAGGGGNGGGGGAGGGTATAGGGAACTTTCGGGATAGCATTTGAAATGTAAATAAAGAAAATAACAATAAAAATAAATAAATAGATAAATAAATAAATAAATAAATAAAACAAAAGAGGCTTCTCTGTCTATAATTTAGAGATACCCAGGTTTGTGAGTATAAGCATAAGTATTTAGAAATCAGTTTGACACTGTCTACAAGATAGCAATGGCAGGTCTCACTGTAGCACCTGTGACTTTCCCACCATGAAATTTTGACCAGGGCTGTTGTACCAGGCCTGATCATTAAACCCCACAGCATACTGAGGAGCTTGCAGGAGAGGGTAGTTACTAGGGATGGAACCTCCCTTCCTTTTTTGAAGATATGGCCATCTAAAGGGAAGCTATGGCTACTGTAGGGAAAATATGACCACTGGTAGGTTTCTGGTGCTGCACATATGCATGACACTGATGGGACCTTTTAACTTATGAAAAAGAGAGAAAGAAAGAAAAGACCAAAGCTTGGGAGAGGTGATGCTGGTGAGGGTGTTGGGAGAAATGAGGGGCTGCAGGAGTACAGATATGTTTTTTATTATTATTACATTCATGGGTGAAATTTTAATAGTAAAGTTTTTTTTGGTTTTTACTCAATAGTAAATCTTGAGGAATAATTAAAAACAAAATTTTTAAAATCTAGAAGAAAGAATTTTTAACGTTTTCACCATAAACAAGTATTAAATAGGGTGCCCAATGAAGATTTTTAAACAAATTCTAACATTTTATAACATGTATGGGTATTAAAAGAGAAAATAGCACCCCAAAACAATGGTATAGTATTTGTTTTTTTAAGTTTTATTAGTTAAAAATATTTTTACTTATTTTATGTGTATTTATGTGTGCCAGTTATCTCTATGTGTACCACATTCAAGCAGGAACCTCTTGAAACCAGAAGAGGCTGTGGAATCTCCTGGAACTGGAGTTACAGGCACTTATGAGCGAGCACCTGATCTGGGTACTCAATCCCAAGTCCTCTGCAAGAACGAGTACTCTTAAGCATGGCGTCATCTCTCTAATCACAAAATAAAATATTTAAGTCCGGGTTTTATTGGTGATCAAAGTAATAGTGAATACAGTCTATGCAGCATATTCCCTGACTATAAACTCCCCCTGATGAGGCTTAGCTTGTGTCCTTACATCTCATAATTATAAAGGGAACTTAACCTCTAAAAGCAACTTTGTGCTCATTAATCCTCAGAGCCTAGCTCTACTGATTAAATTGGGAAGCATAAGAAAATGTTTCAAGCAATTTGGTACCCTAGATCCCCACTGATATTCTACTCTGCTCCTTACCAAACCCAGTCTTCTCAATGAATCTGTAATGTGTTGAGAAGAGGAACAAAACAAACAGCAAAACATAATTTAGTGCATTGAGCATCATAATGAAAACATGCACAGATGTTCTAAGAATAAACCATGAGAGCCAAATCATGGCTTACACTTGGGTTGTAGGAAAAGACAAGTTCTACAAGAGGCAGTTCATCTTATATCCAAGAGAAGTAGGCTTCCAACAGGGGGTGGTGAGGTGGACCTGGAAAGACTAGGAAGTGAAAGTGATCAGGGTACATTTTGGGACTCTCTCAGATAGTAAGTATAAATATTATTATGTTGGAGGGAAAAGCCAAGCAATAGCATAAAGGCAAGCAAGAACTTCATAGTCAATTGTAGCCCCAGCTCAGAATATGGTGTACTGAGGGAGCATGGGTCTTGTCTGATCATGTGTCAAGGTAAGCAACATTATTGCTTTAACATTAAGCTAATAAATGAAGATGGGGTTGGAGAAATGAAATGTTTTGTTTTTGTTTTTGTTTTTACATCAGGGTATACACCATGCACTGAGAACCACTTTTACCTTTCTGTCAGAACAATTAGATCCTAGTTCTATAAGATAACCCACAATCAAGAAAGACATTTAATGAACACAGCAAATACTGGTAAGATAATTACACCTCATGATTACCTTATTAATAATCAAGGGTGTTTCTAAACACATTAGCATACTGCCTCATTGACTATTGCTATATTTGAGTAGGAAAGACACGGCTACCATTCTCATTTGATGATAATGAAACCAAAATGCTAGGAGGTGAAGCAACATACCAAAGTGTATAAATGCATAGCAGTGGAACCAGCCCATGGAGGCATGAACTAAATAGTTATGTGATGATGGGAATAAATAAGAAAATAAGTGGCCAAAGTCAAAGGAAGGTAAGCATTATAGAATACTAATAGATCATAATGTCAATGAGAAGCAGAAGAGAAAATTTAAGAAAATAAGAACTTGTGATGAAAAGACAAAAATAGATGGTCAGAAAATTGGGAGAGAAGCCAAAAGCTTAATAAGAATTTGCTTTTCAAATAATTTTTTTACAATAAGCACCCTCATTTAGGTAAGTAAGGATATGCCACACATAATTTGATAAACAATGATAGATAGTTATATAGATGAACCATATATCCTGTTTCATTCACGTCAATAGGAAGTAATTCTAAGTTGTGAATTTTAATATGAACATGTGTTCTTGTTCTAGCAACGCTCTAATGTAACTGTAATTCAGATTGTGAATGTGTGTCTTTCACAATCAAATGTTTAAAAGGTACAGGACCTGGGAGTATGACTGAGTAGGGGAGCATTTGCCCAGCATGCTTGAAGTACTAGACTCAATCCTAGCACTATGCAGGGAAGTATGTGAAGACATACAGGGATTAGAAAATACACAGTCATAAAAATGCTGCATCAGATTTTTTAATATATGAAAAATTAATACATTTGGTGAATATCATAAATAGACAATATTTAAAAGAAAAAACATAAGGACCGTAGATATTACCTATTATTGTCCAGATTTATTTTCTATTTTCCCTTTGTCTTTAGTAAAATAAAATAATCCAACTGGTTCAAAAGTTCACATCCACAACACCCAGAGGAAACTCCACTCTCAGGCATTCTACCATGCCCAGGATCATACACTTAAGGTAAAGAGGACACAACATCTGTTCTAACACCACCAGGAGAAACTGGGACCAGCTGGAACCTGGGATGCAGGAACTGCACCTCACCAATGACCCGGGATCCTTCCAGTTTGTGCCGGTTTAACTTGGGCACAAACTCCTCAGCCAGTCTCACAATACCCAGAGGAAGTTCCAATCCCTAGCTCTCTAACACACACAGGATCACAGAATCACAGGATCACAGTAAAAGAACTATACAAAGAATCAACAAAACCTGGAACTGGTTCTTTGAGAAAATCAACAGGAGTGATAAACCAAATTAATAAAATCAGAAATAAAAAGGGAGACATAACAATGTGGGCATTCAAAAAATTATCAAATTCTACTACAAAGGCTTATACTCAACAAAATTGGAAAGTCTGGATGAAATGGACAATCTCCTAGACGTATACCAGTTGCCTAAGTTAAAACAGGATCAGATAAACCATCTAAACAGTCCTATAACTCCTAAAGAAATAGAAGTAGTCATTAAGAGTTTCCCAACCAAAAACAAAAACAAAACAAAACAAAACAAAAAACAAAAAAACAAAACAAAAAACGAAAAAACAAAAACAAAAACAAAAACAACAAAAAAACAAAAGCCCAGGATCAGATGTATTTAGTTCACAGTTCTACCAAGACCTTCAAAGATCTAATGCCAATACTCCTCAAACTATTCCACAAAATAGAAACAGAAGGTACTCTACCCAATTCATTCTATGAAGCCATAATTACTCTAACACCTATACCACACAAAGATCCAACAAAGAAACAGAATTTCAGACCAATTTCCCTTATGAATATCGATGCAAAAATAGTCAATAAAATTCTTGCCAACTGAATCCAAGAATACATCAAAACAATCATTCACCATTATCAAATAGGCTACATCTTGGTGTTGCAGGGATGGTTCAATATAGATTCATCAACATAATCCACTACATAAACAAACTCAAAGGAAAAAAACATAATCATTTCATTAGATGCTGAAAAAGCATTTGATGAAATTCAACACCCTTTTATGTTAAAAGTCTTGGAAAGGTCAGGAGTTCAAGGTCCATAAATAAACATAGTAAAAGCAACATACAGCAAATCAGTAGCCAACATCAAACAAAATGGAGAGAAACTTGAAGCAATTGCACTTAAATCATGGACTAGACAAGGCTGCCCACTCTCTCCCTATCTATGTAATATAGTAGAAGTGACCCCAAAAATTCCACCAGAGAACTCCTAAAGCTGATAAACAACTTTACTAAAGTGACTGGGTATAAAATTAACTCAAACAAATCAGTAGCCTTTCTCTACTCAAAGGATTAACAGACTGAGAAAGAAATTAGGGAAATAACACCCTTCAAAATAGTCACAAATAATATTACATACCTTTGTAACTCTAATCAAGCAAGTGAAAGATCTGTATGACAAGAACTTCAAGTCTGTGAAAAAAGACATCAAAGATCTCAGAAGATGGAAAGATCTCCCATACTCATGGATTGGCAGGATTAGTATAGTAAAAATGGCTATCTTGCCAAAAGNAATCTATAGATTCAATGCAATCCCAATCAAAATTCAAAATCAATTCTTCAAATAGTTAGAAATGCAATTTGCAAATTCATTTGGAACAACAAAAAACCCAGAATAGTGAAAATATTCTCAATAATAAAAGAAGTTCTGGGAGAAACACCATCCTTGACCTCAATGTTCGTATACTCAGCTATAAAGAATAGGGTGAATAATAATATACTCAGCTATAAAGAATAGAGCAATAATGATAAAAACTGCATGGTATTGGTACAGAGACAGACAGGAAGATCAATNGAATAGAACTGAAGACCCATAAATGAACCCACACACATATGGTCACTTGATATTTGACTAAGGAGCTAAAACCATCTAGTGGGATAAAAAGACAACAGTTTTAACAAATGGTGCTGGTTCAACTGGCAGTCACCATGAAGAAAAATGCAAATCGACCCCTTTTTATCTCCTTGTATGTAGCTCAAGTCCAAGTGGATCAAGGACCTCCACATAAAACCAAATACACTGAAACTTATATAAGAGAAAGTGGGTAAGAGCTTTGGCACATGGGGACGGGGGAAATTTTCCTGAACAGAACACCAATGGCTTATGCTCTAAGATCAAGAATCGACAAATGGGACCTCATAAAATTACAAAGCTTCTGTATGGCAAAGGACATTGTCAATGGGACAAAATGGCAACGAACAGATTGAGAAAAGATCTTTACCAATCTTCCAGCTGATACAGGGCTAATATCCAATATATACAAAGAACTCAAGAAGTTAAATTCCCGAGAATCAAATAATTCTATTATAAAATGGGGTACAAAGCTAAACAAAGGATTTTCAACTAAGAAATATTGAATGACTGAGAAGCACATAAGAAATGTTCAACATCCTTAATCATTGGGGAAATGCAGATCAAAGCACCTCTGAGATTCCACCTCACACCAGTCAGAATAGCTAAGACCAAAAATTGAGGTGACAGAAGATGCTGGCAAGGATGTGGACAAAGAGGAACACTCCTCCACTGCAGGTGAAATTTCAAGCTGGTACAATCACTCTAGAAATCAGTTTGGTGGTTCCTCAGAAAGTTGTACATAATTCTACCTGAGAACCCAGCAATACCACTCCTGAGCATACCTAGAAGATGCTCCAACATGTAATAAGGACACATGCTCCACTATGTTCGCAGCAGCCTTATTTGTAACAGCCAGAAGCTGGAAAGAATCCAGATGTCCTTCAACAGAGGAATGGATACAGAAAATATGAAAAATGAATTTATGAAATTCTTAGGCAAATGGATCTGGAGGATATCATCCTGAGAGAGGTAACCCAATCACAAAAGAACACACATGATATTCACTCAAAGATAAATGGATTTTAGCCCAGTAGCTCAGAATACCCAGCATACAATTCACAAATCACATGAAACTCAAGAAGATGGAAGACCAAAGTGTGGATACAGACAGCCTGATATAGCTGTTTCTTAAGAGGCTCTGCCAGTGCCTGACAAATAAAGAGGATTCTCACAGCCATCAATTGGACTGAGCACAAGGTCCCCAGTGGAGGACCAAGAGAAAAGACCCAAGGAGGTGAAGGAATTTGCAGCCCCATAGGAGGAACAACAGTATTAACCAACCAGTACCCCCATAGTTCCCAGGGACTAAACCACCAACCAAAGTGTAGACATGGAGGGACCCATGGTGCCAGCTGCATATGTAGTAGAAGATGGCCTTGTGGGACATCAATGAGAGGTGAGACCCTTGGTCTTGTGAATTCTCGATGCCCCAGTGTAGCAGAATGCCAGGGCAGGGAAGAGTGGGTGGGTTAGTGAGCAGGAGAAGGGGGGATTGAATAGAGGGATTTTTGGGAGGGGAAACAAGGAAAGGGAATCACATTTGAAATGTAAATAAAGAAAATATCCAATAAAAAAGAAAAAGAAAAGAATAAATTACATTATAAAACTTAAGTAGTTTAACACACATGAAAAATAAAATAAATAAGTGTTCCAATAACAATAAATAAATAAATAAACAAATAAATAAAAAATAAATAAATAAATAAATAAAAGAGTTCACATCCTGTGTTGGATTCCCACCAGAGTCTGTGGAAACATAAAATATTTTTTCCTGTTGATGCTTCTTTATCATTCTAGTCTATTATTTCACCTGGTTCTATGAATGTATTATATTGTCACACAAACATATGATGCACTATGTGCATATTCCAATCACTGTGATGGTCTAAGTCACTGAGAGTAAGAAACATCTTTAATCTCTTTGGTACTTTCAAATGTCTTCTATACCATCATATACTATGGAAGAGTGCTTTCATTAGAATATGAGGTAGTGATGTTCTGATCTGTTCAGGAGCCTAAGCCCACACCTGAGGATGATATGGCATCCTGCTGAAGACATCTCAATGCAGCCCACAGACTCTTTACAGTTTACTTTTTTCTCAGATCTTAAATATTCTTTACCTGCTTTGAGACAAAAAAAATATTTCCAATTAGTGCAGGTGACAGTTCACCTGAAGTTATTGCTAAGAACTTTAAGATCACTGCTCTCCTGCCTTTTTTCTAGATTTATCTCCCCTCAAAGGTAATTAAGTCCTGAAAAGCAAAGAGAATATTTTACTGCATTGTTATATACTATGGAACCTAGCCAGGAGTACAAAACACAATAGGGACTCAAAATATTTGTTATATTTTGCCTCCATGTGATTTTGTCTATCTACAATGCATATGTTTACATAAGTATTTTGTAAAAGGAAAAGGCTGTTTCTCACTGTGTGAGTGACAGGTCTACATCATTTCCATCCTTTCTTTGTTAATATATTGCATTAACAGACCTAAAGATTTCATTAGGATGTGACGGAACTGTTCGTAACATGTGGTCAGTGATTGTTTCTTATGAACACATTTCATTAAGAACCTTCTCTTTTTTCCTTAAGTATGATATTTCATTTTTCTTCCCTTCTCTAAGCCAACTTGCTTATGCCAGTGATCCTTGGAAGATAGCTTCATGCTTGCAGTTCCCTTCTCATAGTTTATTATAGTAACAATTTGTATAACACCTTGTCAATATGTGAAGTTGCAGTATCTGGCTGTAGAGAAACCATTTGAAATACAGATTACATCAAAGCCTAGAAATTGATTTGTTGGAGCCTGGGATCATGGATGGTCCTAGCTCTCTGAATTTCTATACAGGTGGATTTGAAATGGTTGCAGGAGTGGGTAGAATACACAATGTAACTCTAATCTTACCAGAGTTCAGTTGAATTTAAGTAAGACCTCTCATAAACTCAGAAAGTCAGGAGGTCTGTTTTCATAAGTTTTCTTGCCATCTGCTAAATTACGTCATGGTTCTATATAACGTGGATAGAACAACCAACACATACATGTTCAAAGGTTCACCACATTGTATCACACCGACTATTCATTCTTGCCTTTTGGAAATTGAATAACTATACAAACTGTATTGTTGTCTTCATGTCCATCTCTCATCAGCAGCATCATCTGTCTTATTCTATGAGAAAATCATCTGCCAAGCATACATGTGTAGTATGACCTTTTGTCAAAAAGTAGACTTACAAGCCAGCAATACTGCACATCCATGAAAAAAACCATTATTCCTTTTAGCAGAGTCATGGCATGACTTAGTTTATAGCTTTAAAGAATCTTTCTGGTTATGCTGTGGTAAATGGATCCTAAGAGGGAGAGATCACAAACAATAAGCCAGGTAACAGATTCAACATAATTTTTATGAGAAACAGCTTTAAAAATGGAGTAAAGCAGATAGAGTTGAGGCATATTTTAAAAGGATAGCCTGTCTGGGCTGAAGGCTAAACAGGCAAGAATAATTCATATCACAGAGATCACACCATTTCTCTTAATGGCTGACCCACCTAATACAAGCACCCTCTCATTTAGAACAAGTGGAGAATCTCTGTTAATTCTCACTTTTGGATCAGTTGTACCTTTTCTCAGTACAGTTTCATATGTAGCAGAGGATGGCCTAGTTGGCCATCAATGGGAGGAGAGGCCCTTGGTCTTGTGAAGATCATGTGCTCCAATACAGGGGAATACCAGGCCCAGGAGGAAGCGGGAGTGGGTGGGTTAGGGAGCAGGGTAGGGGGAGGGTATAGGGGACTTTGGGGATAACATTTTAAATGTAAATGAAGAAAATATCTAATAAAAAAAGAAGTGAAAAAAGTACTTTTCATGTAACTTAGTATATCTAATAACTTCCACACATACTAAAAATGTATCCTTTGAGAAAGCTATGCTCCTAACAGAGTAAGTAGAACGGCCAGTCACTTAACTATTTCTCTGTATACACATACCAGATACTATCTCTGCCTCACTGGGAGAAAGAAAAAGGTTAAAACCTTGGAGATTATCTATGGATTTCTTCCACTGAGTGGTTTTAGGAGCTAGCTGCTTTGTTATATTGATGATCCAATAATAACATAGTGTTACCTGGAAGGGTCCTTCCATAATGCATGGTGGAATAATTATGATTTTAGAAAAGAACAGGAAGGGGGAGTTTAATACTACTCAATAGAAGGGACGAAACCTAACTGTTCACTGATTTTAAATTTACAACTTACATTCAAGATGTGGGTAATTCATCACTTTCTTTTTGTGTTAACTTTTTTTGTTGTTCTGTTCTCATTCAAGTAGAACTAAAACATGCCGTGCATCTTGTCTGTTTTTACTCAATGCTATAGTCTGCTGTATAACACTCTATCCTAAATTATCTCTGTACTATTTCTCTGAATTATCTTGAGACCTCCACAGATGCTGCACCTTTATTGCCAACCAGAGCACAGCCACAGAACTGGGAGCAGTTTCTGGGGAGTTTTGAGGGTCTTAGCCTTCGTGAAGCCGGTACAACCTCACAGGGGGAGTGGGAATTGATGAGTCTGACAGCATCCCCATCAGACCTGTTTAAATTCAGTTTTGCCTCTCACCCTGTCAGCAATCAAGATAACAGAGTCCCCCCACCATATTCCAGCCTGTGAAGAAGGTTATCTCTGGGCCAAGCGAGGAAGGGAAAACCACAAGACAGTTGTCAAGTCTGTGAGAAATTAAGATCTTGTCCATTGATCCAGGAGCCTTCAATGCTCTCTAGAGTTCTACCTAAATCAGGGAATGAAGTAAAAGAAATACCCTACCAACATAATAGCTGTCAAAATGTCAACATAATTCTCTGAATGTCACAGGGTGGGTAGGCAGGGAATTCTCTTCGATAGAGTTCAGACTTGACCATAAAGAACTAAATGTCTCCCATGAACACTAAAAGAATATGTCAATACAAAGTTTAAGGCAAAATTGTAGAGGTTTTTATTAAAAATGGAGGAATATCCAGGTGTGGGCTATCAACATTACCACATCTAAGGTCATAAACTGGAGTCCTAGCACAATGCTGGAACGGGAAAAGGAATCAAGATGAGTAGAATCTACCACTATCTGTAATCAAATACACATATTATGTGTCAAAGTAAGAATACATTCAAATCAATACTGGGCAGCATGTTTCAAACATCTTCAGAATACTGAAGATGCATGGTTAGAATGGATTGCTGTAAAATAATATAAATTATGTTCATCCTTGTCTAGCTTAAAATTAATGAGACTCAAGCTATGATTTATTTATTAAGCTCTGTGAAAGTACTGGGGGATTATCCCTAATCATAGTCTCTAATGCTAACCAACCATGCTCCCCAAATACTTGCTGTTTGAAACTTCCAGGGTTAGTTCTGCTCCTGCAGTCTGGTATCCTGGGGAGGCACTTCACTTGGTAACTTGCTGATGGTCCATCAGGACTAATGGAGACCTCTTGTTCTCTCTGTCTTCTCCTCCTCAGCATTCTTTCTCTCTCCCTCTCTTGTTTCCTTCTCCCTCTTGGACCCTTTCTGCACTTGCCCTGTAACTCAAACTCTCTCTATTCTCCCCAGTTATTGGTGGTAGCCATTTTTATTTAACTAATAGTATTAATTGGAAAGTAAGACTTGAGCAACAAAGGCTGGTAAACATGGGGATTTGCTAGTCTAGGGCAACCAGATCTTGGGGTACAGAATTTAGCATATGAATACAAGGAACACCCAATCCAACCCCCAACAGACTGCATGTATTACTTGAAAGATGGAGACAGAGTGTGATATTACCATGGAGAGGTGGACGCAAAAATGGGGCACTTGGCTTAGAAGTATGGTATTTGGAACAAGGAATAATCTTACTTTTTTTCTGGTTAGTTTTTGTCATAAATAGTAAACTTATCCATGTTAAAAATTGGTAGCTCATCTTCAAGAGAGCAAATATGGAGTATGCAGAAAACCAAAGCAGTTTCCAGTGACTTTTAAAACAACTAGGCAGTTAGGTCCAAGGAATAGAAGACTGGCAAAACAATGACAGAATTAGGTAACTATTGTTTTAGAATGGGAAACATGAATTCCTAAAAGATCATAAACTTAGAGTTCAACTTTTCTGTTATCTATTTTTCCCTGAAGTTTTCCAAGCCTGAAACTCAAAGAACTGAATGGTATGATTTAAATGGCAGAAGTGATTTAATAGGCAGAAGACAACACAGCCCACATTTGCTGAAGGAAGTGAGGCTGGCGATATTGGAGGAGAAAAGTGAAAAGATTTCAAGACAAATGCCAATTGCATTAGGAGCAAAATGGAGATTGGCTTAGTTGGAGGGGTGGGGTTGGGGGTGCTGTAAGATTGGAAAAAGATTGGAAAATAAGATCTACCTGGAAAATGAGAACTGGAGCATCTCCCATAGTTTTGAGAACACTACATAAAGCTCTCCTCTTTAAGTTTTTCAAGTATGGAAGTCAAAGCTCAAGGAAAGAATTATAGCGGAAGGCACATGGGATTGGGTAAAGGTCAGTATCAGAAGGAACATTCCTATGTACTATCTTTTGGAGTTTATTTAGCTTTGCTCAGAGCAAGTGATAGATACATGACCTACTATGTAAACATCATATATCCTAGTGTATTCCCCAAGGACATGGCCCATGTTGATTTTTCAGCCTACAGGTCCAACACTAGAATAGCATATGAATACAAGTAAAAGAACTGGCAAGGCCATTCTCAGTAGGTGATAGTTCTCTCAGGCACATTATGTGAAGTGTCATTGCTAACAGCTTATTTTATGCTGGGAATATTTTTGTGTACAATATTCTGTGTTGCAGTTATGGTTTTTGTTTTTAATCCCTCTTTTGAGAAGGATGTATTAGTCTCATAAGTTTTATAGCTTGGTCGATTAAACAACTCTCAGTTTAAGGTAAGTACTTATATTAAAGGGAATATAGTTCTGCAATTATTTCTTTATGAAGATACATAGATAGCACAGAACCATTTCTTGAAAGAATTGTGCTTGTTTCTGAAGAGGGCTTGGATTTGCTCCAAAACTCTGTGGAACTCAACTAAAACTTCCCCTTGAGTTTCTGACAGGGCCCATAAAGAACACTGTTTTCTTTTGGTCATGAAAGCCAATTGGCATACTACTTGTATGCTAGGTATTCCTCCTCTATACCTTCCTTTTTCTCAAGATTATTTGGCACTATAAACAAACAAATTGAAATACTGTACAGAAGTATGAAACACAAACAGATTTGTTAAATATGGTGCTTCCATCCTAAAAGAGAGGACATAAGGGTAAATAACACATCCAAGAGCGTAGTCTAACAGGTAGATATGATGGGTGGTCCGTGTGTGCATCTTTGGAAGCATCTTTATCTGTGCGTATCCTTAGGTCATCATCCCAGGCAATAAATGACATCAATACAGGGCACCAACAACAGATTAAAATTATCAGGTCAAATAAAATAAAGCTGCTTGTTAGTGAAAAAAAAGACAGGCCACACTATGTTGCAGTTTGCATTTCTCTTGGAAATATATATGTCCTCACATGCCCAAGCATATATCAATAAGTATCTTCACAGGGGTGGAAAACACACATTTATCTTATAAAACTACCTAAGGCATACACGCTTTCTGCCCACCCAGTCCTGTTAGTGTAATGCCATTGTTTGGGCAGACTATGTGGCTGTCTTAATAACAAACTCTAAACACAGAGCCAATTATGTAGTTTAGATGAGTATGGATACATGGGACACTACTATTCCTTTTAATAGGAAAAATCACTTCTGATTTTTTATACATAGAGTGGAGGGGGAAGGGAAAAGCTAAGGAGACACAGAATAAAAACTAAAATTGTGGTCAGTCTGTTATATTCATGGTAATACACTGGAAAGAATCATTACAATTGGATCTACTATTTAATGAAGTAATAACTCACTGCCATTGCTCAAGAGCCTCTGTCTTACAAAAGTGTCAAGTGGGATGAAATAGAAATAAGTGCCTTTGAGCCTTCTAAGGGCCACGAAGATGAACTAATCATTTCAATTAATCTAGAGCAATACTTACTTTAGTTTAAAGTATTTTATTATTTACAATCTATAAGTCAAAGGCTAACATGAAAATTACCCTTTCTACTGAATGTACATTTTTTTATATGTTCAAAGTGCCCACAGAATTGTGAACACACTATACCCATATAAAACAATGTCATGTCTAAATTCTCTTTACCACTAGTTACTCATAAGTTTCATATGACCTCTGGCCACAGTGGCATTCTGATTTATCCAAATGTAATCAGTATAGAGTCAGTATCCAACAATTTCTCCAATATTCACGTTATTTCCTATCAACCAAAGTAAACTATGAATTCGCTACAGGTCTAGCTGTGAAAGATTAGAATGGTTGGCAAGGGATATTTATAAAGTTTACAGAATATGTTGCATGGTTTAAAGATTTGTCTGTTCTAAGATTCATATGGAAATTTTATTGTCATTGTGACAGCATTAACAGGAAATTGAACCATGAGGGCCACACTCACATCTGGGCTTGGTGGCGGGCTCAAATGATGTTTGGCCTTCTCTTGGCCTTTCTGGGACTCTTCACTCACCCAGTGATGATATATTCAGAAGCCCCTTGCCAGACACAACAGTCTCAACACTGGGCTCTCTGGTGCCTCTGACTATGACCCATTAAAGTTAGTATTTATAAATTACCTAGTCTTGGACACGCCACTGTGAAGCACAGACAATTGAAAGACAATGTCATTCCTGCATTAACCATGCTTTACTCCTTCATTCAATTGGAATGTGGTTAGTTTTCTAAGCTGTTTGAGTGAATGTGACACAGATCGAGGTTCTATTCTTTGAGTCCTGAGCTATTATTGTAGCCCAGTGGTTCTCAACCTCCATAATGCTGGGACCCTTTAATACAGTTCCTCATGTTGTGGTGACCTCTAACCGTAAAATTGTTTTCATTGCTACTTCAGAGCTGTTATTTTGGCACTATTATGGATAATATTGTAAATTCCTATGTTTTCTGATGGTCTTAGTCGACTCCTATGAAAGGGTCATATGACACCTATGCTGTAGACTATACAAATTTATTAAATTTAGTAAAATGTCTACCTATCCCTGTTCAAGGAAACTTATAATCAATTGGCTATTGTCAACATTTCATGTGGGTCAAATGATTCTGCTTACCAATTGTTCTCTATTTTCCCTCAGCGTAGCAGACACACTGAGCTTTTAAACATTAATAACTAATATTTTACTACTGCTCCTCTGAGCACCTAACATTCACAGTGAAATCAGAGTGCCTTTAAATGGCAGCAATTTCCACCTTTAAGTGAGCCTAATGATGCCATCAAAGGAGAACCCTGAAAGTATTTTGTTTTTTTTTTTTTCAAGTTTTTTTTTCTTTTCAATGACTTTTTTTGTCTACTAAAATCAGTGTTTGGTATTTAAAAAGGCTTTATTAGGGAATGGGCTCTTCATGTTAAGGATGAGTCAATATAAATAGTGCTAATGAGTCATGGCAAATGCCCTCAAACGCATGGCTTCTTAATTCTGGCTTCATTTAAGGCAAGGCAGTGCTGGTAACATTATTTGGTCTAGGCTTCTATGAAGGAAAACTGGACTACTTTGCCCTACGTAACACACTAAAATTTTTGTAAGTATACCAGAATTGGTAAATTCTTTCTGATGTTTAATATGACTTACCCTGTCTGGTTCCTTACAGACTATCAAGTTTTTTTTTTTTCTGATGTTAAAAACTTAAAATTTATAGGTCTATACCCAAGTGCAAATTTGAACTGATTCCAAAAAGCATGTTGAAATCTAGCTCAAGATTCCATGTTTTATAGAGGACTGTGGCAGGAGGAAGCATCTTAGGCTATCCTGTGATGTCATTTCATATCCCCATGTAGCACAGATCCAAGCATATATGACAAGAGAGGGAATTGCATTTGGACCTGAGGTGGGACAGAGATCTTGCTGTTATTCAATTTTCCCCAAATCTCCTAGATCTAAGTCCATTGTACCTAGTTGTATTTAATTCTTTACCAATCCAAACCTGTCCAAGATGTCTCCATGCCCCAATATATTCTTATAATTTTTGTCATGATGCCTTCCCATAAGTAAAAACAACCATAATTGAAACCCATTTCTGCATATTTCTTAGCTTTATTTTGAATTTGTGTCTGGAAAGGAATTGCTAAATCAAATGATATCTCTGCTATTAGTCAAGCTGTTGTACACCACGGCACTACTACTTTATACATCTATCAACCACGCAAAGAGTTTTCCTAGTTTACATAGCATCATGAACAATTTTGCCCTTCCTTGACTTTTGTATTAGCCATTCTACCTAAAGAAAGGTGGTCATGGTTTTAATTTCTATGTCTCTGATAATTGATGAAAGTAAGCATGAAGATTAAGTATATACATTTCTATGTTTTAAGCACTCTTTATAATGTGAAGAAAGAAAAGCAATAGAATTTTTCATCAATTGAGAAATAGAGAAAGAAAATGTGGGAAATGTAAGGTGAGGAATTAGGCATCTTCAAGAGTAATAATGTGTTGTCATTTTCAGTAACATGAATGTTTCTGAGACTAGCCCTCTTCACAAAGAATCAGGTGTGATCAGTTGAGGCAGTATAAACAAAACTTATGTTTGGTGAAATATACCAATTATAGAAGGTTGCTCATAGAATGTTTCATTTACAAGGTCAGCTAGACATGGACTTGACCAAAACAAAGAATAGAATTATGTTTATCAAAATCTTGGAAGGATGGAATAGTTGGGTAACAACTACAAAAATTATAATTAGAAGTCAGATGGAAGTTCTACTATCTTGTAGCTCATAAAGTGACTATAGTTAACAGTGTACTGTGTGTCCATAGGGTAAGAAGCAGTAATTTTAAATATTCTTAAAATAAAGAAATGATAAATATCTGAATATAAATACATATATATATCCTATCCTATCATATCATATATCATATATTATATGCATGAGTAAAAATATCACACAATCTCATAAATATGAGCATATTTTATGAACACATACAACCATAAGTATTGATCTTTTTTGGGATCTAGAGGTTATAGGTTTTTTCTTTTTCTTTTTCTTTTTCTTTTTCTTTTTCTTTTTCTTTTTCTTTTTCTTTTTCTTTTTCTTTTTCTTTTTCTTAGATATTTTCCTTATTTACATTACAGATGTTATCCCCTTTCCTGGTTTTCCCTCCAAAAACCCCCTATCCTCTCCCCCCATCCCCTGCTCACCAGTACACTCAATCCTGCTGCCTGGCCCTACACTGGGGCTCAGAGCTTTCACAGGACCAAGGGCCTCTCCTCCCATTGATGAGTGACTAGGCCATCCTCTGCTACATAAGCAGCTGGAGCCATGAGTCCCACCTCTTTGGTTGGTGGTTTAGTCCCTGGGAGCTATGGGAGTACTTGCTAGTTCATATTGTTGTTCCTCCTATGGGGCTATAAACCCCTTGAGCTCCTTGGGTCCTTTCTCTAGCTCCTTCATTGGGGACCCTGTACTCTGCTCAATAGATGGCTGCTGTGAGTATCCACCTCTGTATATGTCAGGCACTAGCAGAGCCTCTCGGGAGACAGCTATATCAGGCTCCTGTAAGCAAGCACTTGTTGGCGTCCACGATAGTGTCTGGGTTTGGTTATTGTATATGGGATGGATCCCCAGATGGAACAGTCTCTGGATGGTCATTCCTTCAGTCCCTGTTCCACACTTTGTCTCTGTAACTCTTTCCACAGGTATTTTGTTCCCCCTTCTAAGAAGGATTGAAGTATTCACACTTTGGTCTTCCACCTTCTTGAGTTTCATGTGGATTGTGAATTGTATACTGGGTATTCCGAGCTTCTGGGCTAGTATCCATTTACCAGTAGTGCATATCATATGTGTTCTTTTGTGACTGGGTTACCTCTCTCAGGATGATATCCTCCAGATCCATTCATTTGCCTAAGAATTTCATAAATTCCTTTTTAATAGCTGAGTAGTACCCCATTATGTAAATGTACCATATTTTCTATATCCCATTCCTCTGTTGAAGGACATCTGGGTTCTTTCCAGCTTCTGGCTATTATGAATAAGGCTGCTATGAACATAGTGGAGCATGTGTCCTTATTACCTGCTGGAGCATCTTCTGGATATATGCCCAGAAGAGCTATTGCTGGATCCTCCGGTAGTACTATGTCCATTTTTCTGAGGAACAGCCAGACTGATTTTCAGAGTGGTTGTTCCAGCTGGCAATCCCACCGGCAATGGAGGAGTGTTCCTCTTTCTCCCCATCCTCGCCAGCATCTGCTGTCACCTGAGTTTGTGATCTTAGCCATTCTGACGGGTATGAGGTGGGATCTCAGGGTTGTTTTGATTTGAATTTCCCTGATGACTATTGATTTTTAAAAATCAGATGACTCCTGAAGTCACAACAACACAACAACGTAAGATTCACAAATTCTTCTCTCTTTGAAGTTTTACCTTCTTAACTCAGTTGAGAAGCTGGTGTCCTTCACCATATAAATCTGTGTTTCCAGGCTCTATCCTTCTCCATTTCAAGACTAAATAACAATAATGTCACAGCTTAGATTTGTGCCAGTTCCTACGTCTAAGCGTGTAACATTTGAAACTTTTCATCATCGTGCTGTATAACTCTAAATAATGTATATTTCTACGTTTAAAATTTTGTTGCCAAGGTATATAGAAAGAATATCTTATTTGTTACAAATCATTTCATTTTACCTTCCAAAAGTAGATTGATACCCAAATAAAATAAGGTAATTTTAGGCTTAGATTTTTTTCAAAACCTACTTTTATAAGGGTTTTTAAATGCTTTAACATCCTTCCTAGCCCAACACCCACCAGGGCTAGTGGAAATGGAAAGTTAATGGGGCAAAAGGGGGTTGTGTACTTGTTTGGAAATAGTTCTTTGAGGTGGTTCTAGTCTTTGTTATAAAGATATAAGCAGTTCAGTTCACATGAATCAGGAGTGGTAGCTCAATCCACTGGCAAACATCATTCATGAATCAACAATAGTGTTTCAACACAGAAGAAACCTAGAGTTTTGGCCAACCAGTCCAAGTCGACAGAAGCAGCAAGAAGTTGCTAGAATATTATGAGAAGTCCTTTGATGCACGTCTCTCTATGAAGCCACAACAAGCGATGATCAGCAAAGAAGGCAAGGTGAATCGATGCTAAGCATCATCAGTGAAGACCAACATCAGCAAAGACCAACAAAGACCCAACAATGAGTAGCAAGGCAAACCAATGCCAGAGTGCCATCACTGTCTCTTGGGTAATACTCATACCCTTTGCAAACATCACATGTCCTCTCTAGTGTCTGCTCCAGCAATTAATATCACATGCCCTTTTTTTCTGAACAGCATCCAGAAAAACACCCTGTGTCTGTTCTCAGGAACACATCCTTTCACATATTTGCTTTAGCAAAACATCTTCTCATAGGACAGTTTTAATAAAAACATCACATGACACAACTGAGTCTCCAGAGAAACCATAAATTTCCACTTTGGGTAAATTTGCCACATACCTGGAATTCCACCTGTTTTAAGAATAACACATCACAGAAATAACACAAAACTAGGTTATATGACCAAAGCTTTAATCAGGTCTTACTAAATAGCTAAATGACTGCCAAGTATTTATAAGTAGAACTGCCCTAGACTGGAATATCTTTCCTTCTCACCTGGACTGACCAATGTACATGAAGAAAAGTGAATTCCCATACACCCTGCCCCTTCACTTATGATGTCATTCTCATTCTTTCAATGATTTGCCTGTGTGACAAAGGAAGAAACAGTGTTGGCTTCAAGGAGCTAGAGGAAATTATCCATCTTCACTTCTACTCTGACCTCATGAGGAAACAATATCTGAATGATGCAGCTAGCTTGAGAAAGATCCCAGAATAGCCACAGCACTATAACAACTCATTTTAACATGAGATATCTTTACACAAAACTGACACACTGAACAATCTATCAGTGTTTTCTTTTCTATGCCCCAAAGGAGGAAATGGACCAGTCAGAATAGACCTAAACCTGTCAACAATTTGATTTATGGAGCTTGTATCCTCTTTTTTTCTATCCACCCCTTAAGCAAACAGGCTTAGCTTTGAGCTAAATCATTAGTTTTATTCCTTTGAGGTTTTGGGCTTTTAATCTTTAAGATATTGATTAGATCCTTGTTAGTAGTCACAAATTGTATTATTACCAGGGTCTTTGGCAGAAACTTCTAGTATTGGATCATAAGACAGATGCTTGAGAAAATAAGGACTTTAAATAAAATGACAGGAAAAATCTGAGTTATATGGACCCTCCATTATTTTCCAAATGATATAATTGTCATAGTGGCATGCCAATGTAGGTCAGAAGTTCTCTTGATTTTCAAGGACATTTACTCTATATAGATTTTTACATAGTAAGTATAGAATGTGGCAGGAAAATTGATTTATATCACTTGAGAATGAAACTCATGTCCTTGGGTAATATCTTCTCTCTCCAAATACATCCTCATATTTTCATACAAACACCTGGAGACAACACAGAGCATCCAGTCTTTTCCAATATGTAATTTCAAAACCCAAGTTCCTTTACAAATAGCCTCTGAGGATTGTAATCCGGGATTCTAGCCTTTTAAATCTATAATGAAAGCCTGTCAGATACCCTGTTGACACTCTAACATATTATCTAGGCATTGGGATCAATCACAGCCCAGGGTCTGAGATTCAATATATCTTGTTGAAAGGATGCAAAACTTTCAGAATATATTATGAAGTTTACGAATCCCACAGACATAAATTAGTGATGTACTTGCATGGCAGTGTGTCTTTGCTGGGCTCATTACTGAGTGTGGAGACCTCACGGCTGTTTCTGAGATAAAAGAAAGAACCAGATATCCCCACAGAAATTCTTTACTATCTCCTCAACTCTATAGCAGTCTGGGGTTCCTGAACCTCAAACATCCTCACATCCTGCTTGCCCTGTGTGAATGTCAAGGGGCATACTTTTTTTCAATAAGAGGAAGAAATAATGATAAGTAAACAACTCCGCCCCCCCCAAAAAATCCCAACAACTCTGACATAAAGATGAAGGAATTAAATAGAAGCAAACCCCATTAATATTTCAATGAGAAATACAGAAGAATGTTTGTTTCTGGCTATGTTGACCTTTGCACTACTTATGCAGCTAGACATTGTTCTTGCTTCTGATAGTTGTATGAATTGGTAACTGCCTTCCCCGACATCTCTCACTCAAAGGCTGTATTTTTATAGCCTGACTGAAATCACATCTCTCTCCTTCAAAGGCTAGAGCTGTTGTATAACTGTTCTCTGCTTGCCTGGAAGGGCACTGCAGCAAGGCTGTTAATCCTTTGCCTCTATTAGAGGTGACTATAAAATTAGTAGGTAGTAGAAGAGAAAACAAAGTGTGAGACCTCACCCATTTTGCCCTGAGAACCTCATCCAGACCTTTACTCTCTATATTTAATACCCATGCCATTTAAAATGCCAGTCATCAATTATTTGGTGGTAATGAAATCACAGAAGTGAAATTATGAAGTCCAATAGAGACTAAGCCTGTGTGTCACTGTGTGTGATGCCTTTGCTGACATGAATAACCCTACGTAATGTCTGCTTGCTAATGACTACATCTTACTCCTGGCCTTCAGAAATTTCAAAGGAGAGAAAAGATAATCCTGATAGAAAAGTTATATGCTTCAATATTTTAAACTATTTCAAAAGAACTTACAAAGTAGGGCTTATGAACTAAACAGATATATTTTTAATAGCTGAGCCAGTCACATGAAACTCCCAAAAAGCAAGTCAGATATTATTGTGCCTTGTTCACTCTCGACAGAAATAAAAAGATAAAAATATAGATGAAGCCATGAAAGCTTATACCCTTCTTGCAAAGTGAATTATGCCAGAAGCTTAGAACAAACCAAGTTGTTCCAAACATAATAAGATCAAACTGCATGCTAAGGATGAGTACAGAAACCGTTCACTAACTCAATCAGCAAATCAGAAAGTACCCTCCAAATCACACGGCTTGAGTTAAATCAGAATATTTTCTCTTGCACACAGTCTTTATTGTCTGCTTTTATCCTAGGAGCCATCTTCGAGACCTAAAATAGCTAATCACCAAGCCCACATTCTTCCCCTTCATCTCCTTCCTTTCATTTCACTCTGCCAATGGCTTCTTTTCTTTGCTATAGCTGTATCATGAATAATAGTGGAAAATCTCAATGTGGGGAATCAAGTACTTCAGTTGATTTGTTTTGTTTTTAAGCATTTTAATGTATATACATGTTCTGACTACATGTATGTCTGTGTATCACATGTTTGCAGAGTCTGTGGAGGCCAGAAGAGGGTCTAGGATCCCATGAAGTTGGAGGTATAGAGGGTTGTTAGCTGTCCTGCAGATACTAGGAATTGACTCCCAGGCTACTAGAAGGCCCCTCTGCCCTCTGGCCACTGAGCAATCACTCCAGGCCCTTCTAGCTAGTTTATACTCTCAGCTGCAGAATTGACTTCATCAGATTAGCCTGCAGAGATATCTGTGAACGTTTGTCTTGTGTGGTGATTGATATGTGATGGCTGAGCCCACTCTGGGTGGCACCTTCCCAGGCCAAGGTGGTCTGGGCTCTGAAAGAAAACTAACATTGTGAGCCAGGGAACTTGCCAGTAAGAAGCATTCCTCTATGAATGCTGCCTTGAATTCCTGCCTTAAATAGCCTTAGTGGGGGCTTTTGACCTGGGAGTTGCGAACTGCAAACTCTTTCTTCCAAAATGTGTTTCATGGAGAATGTTTGATCCCAGCAACAGAACAAAAAGCAGAACACCTCGTAAGAAAATCCATCACTATCCAAGAATCTCTTACTATTTTCTAGGTTACACTATTTATTCATATTCACATTTTTGTGAGTATACCCTGCACATTCCAAATGGTTGTTTACTTTGCCACATGTATGTAGCTGAAATAATCCACATAAGGCATAGAGCTACGAATACATGTTTCACAACAAGGAAGACATACACAAAAGAATAAAGAGCCTCTCCCTTGTAGGTTTTTGTTGTTACTGGGTTCCTATGCTTTGCATTCTGGCCTACAGTACAACTACACTAATCGTGCAAGCTTTGGAGTGATATAATGTGTTAAACTGGCGTTTATGATGGATTAAATGTTCTAACTCTGCTACTACATTTCATCAATGTGAATAGCCTGACAAAACATCATTGGCAGAAAAGCATACAAAAAAAAATTCATATATATTTTGTGATTTCTGTAAAAATTATAATTTTAGTCATTGCAGTACTTTCAGAGCTTCAGAGCATGGCAATTGTTTCTATGAAAACAGCCCATTAAATTTTATCTGATTAATTGAAACATTCAACATTGCTATATTTTTCGCTAATTCCTTTCTTTTTTGCAAAAATGATGAGTTAACTCCACATTTATTTCAATAATATAGGAATGACTTTTATAGTAAATATTCATTAAGAAAAATATTCCAGGAGATTCAAAATATGACAAATGTTGGAGAGCTTATATGGAAGAAATTTCATCTATGAAATGGCTTCCATAAAAAGGTCTAACGGCTCCAGAAAAGCCAGAGGTTTTTATACACATTTTGTTAAGAATGAAGTGAAAGTGATGCCATTTCTATTTAGAGATCACCTTTCTTCTCCAAATAATTATGTCAGTCCTAATACTAATGATCAGAATTATGGGCTAGGTAATGAATAAGCTGGATGTAAAGGACCCTCATTTGCCAACCTGCAATGAAGTCTGTAGTCATATTTTTGAAATGGGTTGACAGTACCTGTCAAGTCTTTTATGTGCTGAAATTTTATTCAATTGGTAATATATTGTAGCTAGAAATTATAAGTATATTCTATTCTGACTGTTCTATTTACAGACAAGACTTTTCTGACATGTTTAGGAATAGATGAGGTCATTAGAATTTTGCCCCATTATGGAATTCTTGTAAATTTAAATAAACAGTGGGAGCTCACACAGATGCACAGACAGGCAATCACACTGTTTCAAACATTTAATGTTATGGTGTCCCCCGAGGACTTGGCTGACAAGATGGCCATCGACAGAGAAATATTCAAATACTGAGCTCCCACAAGCAGCTTCTCTTCTCAGGTACACTTGCCCTGCTATTTCATTAGAGTAATGAATGGCCCAGTCCTTCATTGTTCTTAGGAGCTGGGACTATGCCATTTTGATTGTGTATCATTCACAGGAAGTGCCATTTTTTTTCTGAGTGTTTAGACCTGTTCAAAGTGAATTTGGTGGAACAAAAATCCAATGAAATCCTGAAAAATGTTTAACTACCAAAGAAATGAAGGACATTGAGGAATTCACATAAATGGTTATTCCCAAAATAGTGACACCCATCTGCTTAGGAAGCTGCAGCTCAGGAGAGCTGAAGCCTTCTCTGTCCTCTCCCCAAGTCCCAAGCTATTAAAAAGAACTGATTATCTGGCAGAAATTGGTGAATATTAAGGCAAAATATGACAAAATGCAATGTAGGATCTCAGGGGGTTCTTGAGAAGGAATGAAAAATGAACTTTGGTGGGGAAACTAATTAAATTCAAATAAGCTATATAGTAATAATTAAATTGGGTTGTTCCAGAGTTACTTCTTTAGTTTTAATGGTTATATTGTGGTTATAAATGTTGATAACACCAGGGAACATGATTGAGGGTTTTATAGACGCTCACTCTGGTCAACTTCTGTCAGTCTAGAATTAATAAAAGGCTAAAGTCAACAACTAAATTTGGATAGTGAATGAAACCTTTTGTCCTTGATTCCTGCAGAATTAACTTAGCAGCAAGGATGCTTTTAGATGCAAACAACAAAATCCACCCCAGGAAGTTTAAGGGCTCCCCAGAAGTTCCAAGACCTCTTGCTTTGTAAATCAGAACAAGTAGGCTATGTGGTCATTTTTCTGATCTATTCCATTTCATTATGGACTTGGCTCAGGCTGATGTTTCTACTAGCTTTCTGATGGAGCGATGAAGAAGACCAAAATCTTTTCTGTTTCTGAGGAAAGTATAGGATCTGATCCTTTTACTTTCTCATATGAGCAACATCTTTGCCAAAATTTTTGTGGAGGCTTCAATAAAATGGCTTGGGCCCTCTCCTATAGTCAGATGGCACTTCCAGTGGAGGAAGTGGGACATCAACCCACTCACAAAATGACTCCTATAGATAAGCTCATAGATGTGACTGCTTAGTCATCAGTGAGTGGCACTACTTGAGAAGGATTTGGAGGGACGGCCTTGTTAAGGAAAGTGTGTCACTGGGGGTTGGGTTTCAGGTTTCCAAAGCCCAAGCCAATCCCAGTAGGTCTCTCTTCCCTGCTCCCTACAGATTTATATCTAGAACACTCAACTATTTCTCTGGCACCATGTCTGCTTGTGTGCCACCATGATGAAAATGGACTAAACCTCTTAAACTGTAAACAAGTCCCAATTCAATGGTTTTGTTTTGTAATAGTTGCTGTGGTCACGATGTCTTTTCACAGCAATAGAACACTGACTAAGACAATCTTCAACCCTGAGTGTCAGAAAACACAAGTAGGGCCCTATCTAATCCTGAGGCACAGACAGCACTATGATTAGATTAATTCCAATTTTGAAACCGTGATGGATGAACTTGTCTTCTCTTGGATAACACAGGTGCATAAAGGAAAGACCTGAGTAAAATCTAATCTGTTACAGAAAAAAAGGAAATTTACATTTTGGAGATAACCAAAACTGTTATCTACAATTAAAGCTGAAATCTCACTATTGAAATACACAAAATGCAGTAATGTTTCCTGACGATAGAGTGCATCTGTGAAGAGCAATAAACTGACAATCAAAAAAGAAAACCATCGCTGTAGATTCAAATGCATTTTCAGCTGCAGAGAGTCAATATCTCTGAACTAGGTAGTCAATGTCTGTGGGTGGCTTTAGAACCACTGCACAGTCCGGATTAAGAGTTTCCCCACACTCTCATCTGGAGAACAAAGTTCCCAGATGTTCAGTAATCAGCCTTTAAAAAAATATCTTACACACAGAGAGACTATGTGAGAACCTCACTGCTTAGGAAGTTGTGGGGATATGTTTTTTTCCTCTTGTTAAATAGGTTTTGGTTAAAATAAAATTTCATCACTTTTCAGTTTTCCTTTTCTTCTCCTAGGTGCCCCCCACGAACTCTCTTCAACTGTCCCCGTGCTTCCTCACTTTAAAGCTGATAGTCTCTTATTCTTAGACTATTATTGTTTCATATATATGTATGCACAGTATGTGTAAATATGCAAGTACAACCAGCTAGGTCATTTTTTAAAAAATCTTTATATGTTTCAGAGCCAGGCATTTTGTATTGGGTAACAAATTAATCACACTTGTCCCCAGAAGGGGCCAGTTCTCTTTCTCTCAGCAGTAATCAGTTGCCTGTAGTTCTTTGTCTAGGGTCCAATTCCTTGAAATTGTCCTCCTACCATGTGAACATGACTATTGATGCTGCCATCATTCTGTTCTTCTCGTGCAGCCATTTCTACAAGAGACTGTATCACAGAAGACCTCCTGGGATCCGGTTTTTTTGATTTATTGTTCTTGTTCATTTGGTTGGTTCAGTTGCTTTGTTGTTGTATTTATTCTTTTCATATGTTTTATCCCAACCTTAGTTTCTCCTCCCTCTTCTCTTCCCGGTTCATCCCCTCCACTTCCTCTTCTATGCTCCAGATCCACTCTTCCTGTTTCCCTGCAGAGAATGGCAGACCTCGCATGGATATCAACCAAATATGGCATATCAAGTTACAGTAATATTAGGCTCATGCCCCTGTACTAAGGCTAAATGAGGTAACCCAGTACAGAAAATGGTCCCAAAGCAGGCAAAAGAGTCAGAGACAGCTTCTGCTCCCACTCCTAGGAGTCCCACAAGAACACTAAGCTACACAACTATAACATATATACAGAGGACCTAGATCAGACTCATACACCCTCCTTATTTTTTATAATGTTTGTGTATTTCCTCTTCCACAATATTGCCTGGTAATTCATTATTGTATTCTAAATATTTTCCTTATCTCTATTCTAAATGTAATCCTTATAGCCATAGCTAAGTGTAGCTACCACCCCTCTTCGAAGAAGCTTCTCTTTACAGAAAATGGAGACCATCACAGGAAAAAAGAATACAACTAATATAGAGATCAGTGTACTGTGGGAGAGACCAGCCCCAATAGATAAGTCTATATCATAACTGTGTTGTTCTCATTCTGCTTTCTGTGATGTCACTGAAGTCAAATGCACACCTTTTCCTGGAGCCATAAGTTCCAAAAGACAATTCTAACTTTCATTCTGCACACTGACAATGTTGTTAGGTCCCCTGCATATCTTTCTAGACTGCTTTGCTCTCCCTTTTGAAGCATGGAAGTGTCACCCATCTCTATGCCTGCTCTTACAAACAGAAACACAGTTGGACCAAAATTTGTAGGCAACCTGGACACTGTATTAATGAATGCAGCCTCATGTTATGTGTTAATGTGTTAATATTATTTCATATTAAGTTCTTTGGGGAGTGGGGAGGAATTCATTACTAGATAATAAACTGCCTAAATGTGCTGAATAATGACACAAATGTCACTTCAATTCTTTCTCCCTCAAACTCCTGCCTAGCGGTCTCCTGAGGGTAATAACAATAAAGCAAGGTTAAGAAAGTTGTGGGGGATGGAATTTAGCAGATGTTTGGCCTATTTGAGCCAGGGGACATGTTCACCTACTGAGGCTCCAAACCGTCTTCAAACTGCAGTAAAATAAACCTTATTACTGCAGATGAGTTATTGCCCTGTGAGCATTAGAAAGGAGAATATGCCTAAGTCTATTCAGTGGCCTCGAATGCAGGTTTAACTCAATTTTTAAGAAAAAGGGCATGACAGAAAGACAGGAAAAGTATTAGAGCCACCGAGTCTCCACCCTATTTTTAGAGCAGTAAGGTGTTCTTTATGTAGAACGTGGTTTCTAGGCAGAGACATTTGCACTGGGGAATAAAATTCCTGTCCCACAGAGATGAGCAATCTGTTCAATGTAGACAAAGAGCTCTGCACCCCAAACAGAGACTCTATGATGGCCTGACTGCATTGGCTAGGTTGGCCAGGTGGGGTGATGTCTTGGACAGCCTCAGTTAGTACCGGGTCTTTTAGCATACATAGAACAAAAGCATTTCTCATTTTGAGAACACATCAATTTGAACTATCAGTAACGTATTCATCTGATATTAGACTCACCCAGATGGAATTCATTACAGTGAAAGTAACACTTTAAAGTCTTAAACTATACAAAGGCCTTTCTGGAACAATGGATACTAATTAGCACCACGTCCACTTGGCACATGCTAGAAATGATATTTGCTGAAACACTCAGATCTACTCAGCTTTGTGTAAGTTTTCCAACAGAAAGTACTGTTGGGGATTCATTCTGTCTCTCTGCCATCTTTCTGCAGATGAGCTCGGGGGAAGAGAAACATTGTTAAGGGGACTCCTTTTCCCTTGGCATTTCTTGTTTTGCCAGGTCCCTTTTTCATTCCCATGAGAAAGAGGGTATAATTTAAAGAAACATTCACCAAGTTCTTTTTCCTCTGCTCAATGAGGCATCATTTATTTTATGTTTTTAAGAGTCATACAATTGTAAAATGCCAGTTGGAATATATTACTAATATAAAGAAAATATCAACCATCATCATCATCACCATCATTATTTTGTGATTGTCTGTTTATACTGCTGTTATTAGCTATTGACTCTTCCTAGAATGCCCTTTTATAGTCTTAAAGTCTATGTGAAATTTTATATATATATATATATATATATATATATATATATATATAAATTCCACATATATAGATACGTTGTTCCATAATTTCAAGCACTATGTCTAATATGAAAGTTTGAGAGCTATCGTTTAAACTGCACTTCATGATAATAATGACTGCAGAACATCAAATGGAACTCTAATTGACTGTTTCTTCCTTGCATAGTGTGTATACATTACTTTTCCCTTCTTTGACTATTAGCCTTGATCACGTATCTTAAAGGAATTTTAAATCCTATAAATAATACTTGTGACTGCTCGTTGAAAATTACATTCAGGCTTACAACTACTCAGATGGAGAAAGATGTTGACAAATTACTGTAAATTCAAGGGAGAGTTGCAGGATTGATTATGGGGTTAGAGAACTTGATTTATGAGAAAACATTAAAAGAGCTAAATATGTAAGGCTGGGCTCCACAGCACTTCTCAGAGGATTCTGACACATCTGTATTAGTATCCACAGGATGACAGCAGCATTGTAAGAACTGCTTAAATGAGAGAGAGAGAGAGAGAGAGAGAGAGAGAGAGAGAGAGAGAGAGAGAGAGCGAGAGAGAGAGAGAGAGAGCCTTCAGTGACACTCATCAGGGATTTTAATTACCCAGGAATAAATGTCCTGATATATAAATTCAGGGCTTATCAATCTTTAATGGTTTCCACAAATCACCTAGGGATCTTGTTAAAATGCAGATTCGGTGTAGAGGTTGCAAGTGAACCTGAAGTTCTGAATTTGTAGCAAGCTCCCAAGTTGTGCGCAGCTATTTTTCCAGAGACTTACCTATTCAAGCTTCTTCTTGAGAAATACACAGTTTTGGTTAATTATAAGTACCAAAAGCAGGGGATATACTTTCAATAAAGTATTTTTCCTTGTGTTCCATCCAATAGCTGACTGTGAGCATGCCCCCAATGGAGGAGCTAGAAAAAGTACCCAAGGAGCTGAAGAGGTTTGCAATCCTATAGGTGGAACAACAATATGAACTAACCAGTATCCCAAGAGCCAGTGTGTCTAGCTGCATATGTAGCAGAAGATGGCCTAGTCGGCCATCATTGGGAAGAGAGGCCCTTGGTCTTGCAAACTTTATATGACCCAGCATAGGGGAACACCAGGGCCAAGAAGGGGGGTGGGTGGGTAGGGGAGCGGGGAGGGGGAGAGGATATAGGGAACTTTGGGGATAGCATTTGAAATGTAAATGAAGTAAATACCTAATTAAAAAATTGGAGAGAGAGAGAGAGAGAGAGAGAGAGAGAGAGAGAGAGAGAGAGAGAGAGAGAAGTATTTTTCCTTTAGACAAGAAGAAAGACAAGCAAGGCCAAGATACAAGAAGTTGTGCATCTGACATCCATACCACATCTTGTGCACTGTGAGGACCAGACTGAAGCCATTACTTCTTCATATCTACCTTTCCCCCCATGCTAAAGACCAGAATAGGGAGAAAACACACTGCCTCAGAGATGTTATGAAAGTTTCTCCATCTTTTCAACCATCTTTTTGGGGGAGGAAGTGGGGGATAAGTAAGTGTTATTTATTTGTATTCTTTAGGCACTTATATCAAGATTCTTTTTAGTGAGTAAATAAATACAAATTTGAATGAACATTAATTAATTAATTAATTCAATCATCCCAAGGCAAATATTTGGGTGACTATTACATACAAGGAACAATCCTAGTGCACTAGAGTAAAAAGACAAATACAACAGGAAATTGTCAACTCCCTCTTCTGGCCTCTTTGGGAACCAGGCAAACAGTGATACCCAGACAAAATATCCATAAGCATAAAGTAAATTAAAAATGAGTTTAAAACCTAAAATATCAACATATAATCAAGTGCATAGCATATTTATCTTTCTGGATTACGTCACTCAGGATTTTTTTTTTCTAGTTCCATCCATTTACCTGCAAATTTCATGATGTCTCTTTTTATTATCCGTGTAAATCTATATTATATAAATGTACCACACTTTCTTTATCCAATCTCCTGTTGAGGGCACTTAGATAGTTTTCAGTTTATAGCTATTATGAATAAATCTGCAAAGAACATGGCTAAGCAAGTATCCAGCCTACAAAATATGTTAGGGCAATAGTGGTACAAAGTTTTGGGGGTATGCAATCTATGTCTTATTTCACTTAAGGCTCACTCCGTACCCAATGCTGCTTGGTGACTAAGAGCCAGAGCAAAGATAGCCCAGAAACCTAGGGTTAAACCAAGTACTACTAGTCTAAAAAAAAGTAAATGTATCTATAGGAGCCCTAAAGATATATGCTATAGTCATAAATTAGCACCAGAGAAAATTCCTCCTGCGAACTGAACAAACACAGAGACCCACTGGAGAAAGAGACTTTGGAACACATAGCTTTACATGCTATATCTCCATTAAATTCCTCCCCTCAGAGCTTAGGGATCCCTACAGAAGAGGAGGTGGAAAGAGTATAATAGTCTGAGTGTGTAGAGGACACCAGGAGAACAAGCCCCCCTAAACCAACTTGGTAAAGCTCATATGAACTCACAGAGACTGAACAGCAAATGCAGGACATACACAGGTCTGTACCAGGTCCTTTGTATATATATATTATAGTTTTCAGTTTAGTATTTTTATGGGATGTTCATGTAACTTTTATTCACTTGATGTAATTCTCATCTTGGAGGCTTATTGCTGAATAAACTCACTCTTTCTAGGTCTTTCTGAATTCTGGCTGGCTGGTTCAACTCCACTGTTCTGCATCAAACACCTCCCCAAGCCTGATTCAATCTGGCTTCTGTCAGCTTCTCACTGAATTGCTCTGCTTGGCCTCAAGCTAACTCCTTCTATTTGTTCTAATCTCCTGGCTCCTTCCTATTCTCTGGCTTCAACAGTCTCTGTTGCACTGATCTGCATGAGCTCACACATGAGCTCAACTCCACTGCACTGCACTCATTGCACTGACTCCCAGCTGACTCACTAAACTCAGCTCCACTCCATTGAACTTTCTGAACACCACTCACAGACCTGCCCTCCAATTAGATGTCCTTTCAAACCTCATTGCTTCCTTCTATAACTAATCTTACTTTGTTGTTTGGGATTTAAGGTGTGTAGTAAGGGCATGTCTGCATTTCAGCTGGATCACACACACAGGAAGCCTTTGGATGTGATCCCTTGCCAAGCAGTCACACTGTTGGATTAAAATTCCTCTATAATGTGACTCCCAAGTATGTGAACCAGTGGGTCTCTAGTTCTTGTGTCTTCTCTTCCTCTCTTTTTCCTTTGTTGGTTTGCCTTGCCCAACTTCAGTGTGATGGTTTTTGTTTTAGCTTATTATATTTTCTTTTGCCAAATTTGCTTGTCATTTCTTAGAAGCCTGTTCTTCTCTATGAGAGATAGAAATGGAGGAAATGCAGATGGGAGGTGAGGTGAGAAGGAATTGAGAGGAGTAGAGGGAGGGGAAACTAATTGGGGTATGTTATATTAGAAAAGAATTTAATTAAATAAAGAGGACATAAAAATGAAAATATGTTTAAATTCTAACTGACTGATGACTCTTCCACCTTTTGACTGTTGCTGGATTCTGCGGCTGCACCTTCATCCCTTTCATAATGGTGACTTTATCAGTTACTGTAGACTAGATGGTAATGCTTTTCTGACAAATTTATCAAAGGGCAAAAAAATAATATCATTAAGATATGGTATACTAAAGACATATGCAAGGATGAGAAATATGAGGACAATCTTTCCATTTCTGAGATAAGAATATGATTCAAGTGAGAAAGCTGTGTTTCCCCTGCTTCCTGTCTGGTTCCTTGGGTGCTGAAATCCAGATTTCCGTGTTTTCAGGTCAACATTCTTCCTGGTACACCACCCTTCTCCCCTCTGCTGGAAACCTCAACCATGGGTTTTTGTCTCCTGCATGCTGTAAGTGTAACCCAGGGGCATTTTTTAGAGCAAGTCACTGATGGCCAGTTATTCCTCACCTAAATTAAGCACTTAAAGATAATATCTCCCTCCTTGGATATAACTCCTGAACAGATGAATTTCTATTCCTTTATTATAACGAAAGCAATTAGAACAAAAAGTGGGAAGGTGAGCTTAGATGTTGTCTACTTAAACAACAGTTCAAGGAGACTTTAACCACTCACTAGCCATGAAGGATGACATCAGCTTACCTGCAGACCCTTGATCAGTCAGTAAGAAAAGTCAGGACTCTGCCTCCTATTGGCTTTCCTGCCTCCCTGCTCCCATGACCTGCCAGCCTCTAACACACTCCATGTTTCTTTGTGATGCTCTAGATTTTGGCAACTCTGTCTACTATAAAGTTTCATTCGTTTCCCAGATCTTTGGTTCAGATCTTATCATTTGATTAACACAATAGTCTTTCAGAGAACCATCATTACCACTATTTTCCAGTTTGGGGCTGGAAAAAGTTAACACTTTGCATCCTTATTGGAAATGTGGAACCCGATCTTAGAACTTAAAATCTCATGTTATATCTTGTATCCCAGGTCTCTCAGAGACCAGTCCATGCAGGAGAGTGCTTGAGCCTCAGAAGCAACAGAGCTTCTGGGCCAGGGTCCATTCTGGCCTTCATCTTCAGCCAGGAGACAGAGCTGAGCTCCAGACCTCTGTGTACTTTCCCTGCCAGAGGAGACCTTGCCTGCAGAGAGTGCTCTGACCACTGGGACTCAGGAGAGAGTTGGACTCCCAGGAGTGCTGACAGGCTAACAGAATCACAGGGGGAACAAGCTCCAGCCAGAGACAGCTAGAACATCTAACACCAGAGATTACCAGATGGCAAAAGGCAATTAGAAGAATCTTACTAACAGAAACCAAGACCACTTGGTATCTTCAGAACCCAGTACACCCACCACAGAGAGTCCTGGATACTCAAACACACCCAAAAATCAAGATTCAGATTTAATATCATATCTCATGATGCTGGTAGAGGATTTTAATAAGGGCATTAATAACTCACTTAAAGAAATAAAGGAGAACACTTGTAAACAGGTAGAAGTACTTAAAGACGAAACACAAAAGTCCCTTAAAGAATTACAGGAAAATACTACCAAACAGGTGATGGAATTAAACAAAACCATCCAAGATCTAAAAATGGAAGTAGAAACAATATAGAAAACCCAAAGGGAGACAACTCTGGAGATAGAAATACTAGGAAAGAAATCAGGAACCATAGATGGGAGCATCAGTAACAGAATACAAGAGATGGAAGAGAGAATCTCAGGTGCAGAAGATTCCATAAAAAACATGGACACAACAATCAAAGAAAATGCAAAATCCAAAAATTCCCTAACTTGAAACATCCAGGAAATCCAGGACACAATGAGAAGTCCAAAACTAAGGATTTATAGGTATGGATGAGAATGAAGATTTTCAAATTAAAGGACCAGTAAATATCTTCAACAAAATTATAGAAGAAAACTTCCCTAACCTAAAGAAAGAGATGACCATGAACATACAAGAAACCTACAGAACTCCAGATAGACTGGACCAGAAAAGAAATTTCCCCCAACACATAATAATCAGAACAACAAATGAACTAAATATAGAATATTAAAAGCAGTAAGGGAAAAAGGTCAAGTAACATATAAAGAGAGACCTATTATAATTACACCAGACTTCTCACCAGAGACTATGAAAGCCAGAAGATCCTGGACAGATGCTATGCAGACCCTAAGAGAATACAAATGTCAGCCCAGGCTACTATACCCAGCAAAACTCTCAATTACCATAGATGGAGAAACCAAAGTGTACCATGACAAAACCAAATTCACACAGCATCTTTGCATGAATCCAGCCCTTCAAAGCATAATAAAGGGAATACTCCAACACAAGGAGGGAAATTATACCCTAGAAAAGGTAAGAAAGTAATCCTTCAACAAACCTAAAAGAAGATAGCCACAAGAACAGAATCCCAACTCTAACAACAGAAATGACAGGAAGCACAATTACTTTTCCTTAATATCTCTTAATATCAATGGAATCAATTCCCCAATAAAAAGGCAGAGGCTAACAATCTGGATACATAAACAGAACCCAACATTTTGATGCATATAGGAAACCCACCTCAGGGACAAAGACAGACACTACCTCAGAGTAAAAGGCTGGAAAATAATTTTCCAAGCAAATGGTCCAAAGAAACATGCTGGAGTAGCCATTCTAATATTGAATAAAATTGACTTCCAACTCAAAGTTATCCAAAAAAGACAAGGAGAGGCACTTCATACTCATCAAAGGTAAAATCTTCCAAAATGAACTCTCAATTCTAAATATCTATGCTCCAAAAGCAAGACCATCCACATTCATTAAAGAAACTATAGTAAAGCTCAAAGCATACATGGCACCACACACAACAATAGTGGGAGACTTCAACACCCCACTCTCATCAATAGACAGATCCTGGAAACAGAAACTAACAGAGACACATTGAAACTAACAAGTTATGAAACAAATGGATTTAACAGATTCAATTTGCAAAACACATGAAACTGAAGAAGAAGGAAGACCAAAGTGTCTATACTTTGTTCCTTCTTAGAATGGGGAACAAAATACCCATGGAAGGAATTACAAAGACAAAGTTGGAAGCTGAGAAGGAAGGAAGGACTATCCAGAGACTGCCCTACCCGGGAATCCATCCCATATACAATCACCAAACCCAGACACTATTGTACATGCCAGCAAGATTTTGCTGACAGAACCCAGATATAGCTATCTCTTGTGAGGCTATGCCAGTGCCTGGCAAACACAGAAGTGGATGCGCACAGTCAGCTATTGGATGGAACACAGGGGCCCCAGTGGAGGAGCTAGAGAAAGTACCCAAGGAGCTGAAGGGGTCTGCAACCCTATAGGAGGAATAACAATATGGATTAATCAGTACTCCCCCGGCGCCCCCAGAGCTTGTGTCTCTAGTTGCATATGTAGCAGAGGATGGCCTATTTGGCCATCAATGGGATGAGAGGCCCTGGGTCTTGCAAAGATTATGTGCCCCAGTACAGGGGAATGCCAGGACAAGGAAGTAAGAGTGGGTAGGTTGGGGAGCAGGGCGAGGGGATGGTATAGGGGACTTTTGCAATAGCATTTGAAATATAAATGAAGAAAATATCTAATAAAAATAAATAAAAAATAAAAACAAACAAACAAAAATCTCATGTTATCTTCTCAATCATACACATCTTTAGTAGACACAATTATTTTATCCCATAACAAAATAGGTTCACAATTTACCACATATGCTTAATAAAATAGACTTCAGTTAGCCATAAGAGGTCAATGTTGTGTATTCTTGGATTGTTTTAAAGTTTTCACCTCCTGCTGCTGGTTTGCCCCCATCTTAGGAAAATGAGCTTATTTTTAAACGGTGATAAAATCTTCAGTTCACTGGAATTGAAAATAAGCAGGCACACTTCCTATTTCCTTCATTTAGTAGGTTAGTAGAAAGGAGCAGAAGTCAAGGATACAAAACAAAGTGATTTGACTTTAAAATTACAGCACAAATTCTAAAGTCATTATAAATTCAGTGTGAACTTCTTGTTTTCTGTCTCTATCTTTAGTAGAACACACTGAGAACTTTCAGCTATTACGATACTGCAGAGCTCCTTAAGATCCCAGGCTTTAGAGAAAAGATCAGTCGTGTTCAACAGATCCTCCTCACAAACAAGTGTGGATGCTACAATACACAGCAGGGATACCACCAAAAAGTGTTCATCTGGTTTGGAGACTCAATTCCCATCCTACTCTCTGTATATGGTGGTTAACTTAGACTTTATTGACAACATTATTTCTTCCATTTCTGCTATCCAAACTGAAAATACCAAAGTATTTTGTTCTGTCCGTTGCTGTTGGGACAAGCCTTTGAATTGGAGCTGCAAACCTCAGCTGTCCTTGTGGACCAGCTTCTTTCCTATAAAATTCTGCACACGTGTCAGCTCAGCTCTTCCACTGATTCACATTGGTTTTGCAGAAAGCAAGTAATATTACCATCAAGTAGAATCTCTCTGTGTGTCTCTGTTTCTGTCTATTTCTGTCTCTCTGTCTCTCTGTCTCTCTCTCACTGTGTGGGTGTAAGTGGCTGTGTGTATATAAAGAGAGAAGTAATTTTCACATTTGTAATGGTTATATAGTTTAGTTTTCATACCTTATTTCTGAACTATATCAAATGATGGAAACTAATGTCTAAAGAAGTAAGGATCATGTTGTATAGTGTCATAGAATGGTATTCTAAGACACATACAGCGGACATTAAAGATGGCCAGGCCAAGATATCAAGACAGCAGAACAAAAAACACTCTGAGGACAAAAATAAGAGTCAAAGATGATATGAAAACTGAGTCAAAGTCAGCCAAAAATAATACAAACAAATAGTTTATGCACCAAAATGACTGAAATGAAAATAATTGCCTGGACTGAATGTGAGCAAGCATCGATGCAGTTGGAAATCACACACATTTTCTCCAAGAGTAGAAAACTGACAGTGTCTATAAAGAACAGCATTACTTGTCTTTGACACAAAAATTATAATCTAGATATACATTTTAAAAATAAATACAAATAGATACCAGAAGGTGTGGAGAATAATTAACCTAGCTGGTTCATTCATGCCTACATTTAAAATTAGTTAAAATAGCCGTTGAAATGAAAACGTATAGCTAAGTGATAATATTTTTACATCTGTGTTATATAAAAATCTTCAAAATTTTGTATCTGGCAGCAAAGATATCTTCAGTAAATAGCATTTTATGCGAAAGAAAGGAGGCACAAAATTGATAATGCGTATTTTTTTTATAATTAGTGTCAATTGGTAGGAAGAAGCTAATAATTGAGGGAAAAACCGTAAGCAGCAAACTTAAGCAGACTCTTCGCCCTAACCTGTGGCTAATGAGCCAGGGCTTTCAGAGGGTTTCAGAGCACATTAGGCAAATGCCAATAAGAAAGGCAGCAGTGACTATATTTTGTCTAGTTATGCATTATATGGGTATAATGCATATGCATATGCATATGTATAGTTTTCTTCACCGATACAACTTCTTGCTTTGTTCGCTTAGTATCTATTCCCCTGTTTAAAACAGTAAATTTTGATAATTTGCTGTGGGAATTCAAGATACTTCTGAAAATGAATAATGCTCCATTATGTTTTAATAACTTCTTCTATGGGTTTTATATCTCAACTGTGGGTTGCTTGTTTATTAAAAAATTGTTCTAGAAGGAAATTTAAAAATCTGTAGGAGAGCATAGCAGATCTGGAATGAGATTTTTTTTTTCAGCAAAAGACTTTAAATATTACTCAGACTTGCCAACCTCCTCCTATACTAATTGTAAGATGAAACTGAACTGAGGATAATTGTAACATAATGTTGGACAAGGTGCCGAGTATATGAGCAACCCAGATGTGAAGTACAGGCATGGCCTGATGACTGCTTTATCATGGGGGAAAGTAGCTAACCACAGAGGGCATAAAGATTTGGAGACACTGGTGATGCTTAAAATATTATATAGTTAATGAAGGAGCCATTGATTCAAAGTGATGGTCACATCCCTCTCCGCATCATCCTAACAATGTAATATCACTGACAGCCAAAGTATCATCTGAGAGCAAGTTTACAAAATAAACTTATTTTCAGTACAAATCTCATCTTAGAGCCAACCACTAATTGTTTTCTCAAAGGTCTGTCACTTAAAATATCAATCTCTTTTTATAGTCAAAGTCCATTTAAACTTCATTGTCTTATTATTGAAAGTACAAATTATCACATTCCCCTTGTTGATTTTAATAAGTTTCTGCAACTACTATCAGCATTGTAGAATATTTATTTCAAGACAATTAATTATCGAAAATGAGATGAAAGAGTCTAACTTCAGGCACTTCCAGTGTACTGTACTTAAATCACCCCCTACCTCTATGAGAGTAGAAAACACTCATTTACCATGTTCACCAAATGGAACTGTTTCAAGACATTTTCACAGGTGCAGTTGCGGAAGTGAAGCTTGATGTTAAAAAGGAGAAAAGAAAATTTACTCAGAGTATCACACCATTGACTGTCTGCGCATAAACCTAAATTAATACATCTGAGGCATGATGAATATAGAGTAGAACTCCAGAAGTGGCTTGCGCTGAGATCTGGGACGTTCAGTGGGCAGGGTGCTAGGTATGAGAACATTGCAGAGGGGAGACGCACACCAGCAGAGGGAGGCCTGTGTTTGGAGAAACTTGAGATGCATTAGTTATATTTCTCGAATGCTTGGTTTCTGATTGTGGAGGTGTCATTCAATGATGAGAAGGAGGTGTGGTTACATGGCAACTCGTGCCATGGAAAACAGAAAACAGAGCAAAGCGTCACATCCAAATGGGCTTGGATAAGAATATCCAGGAACAAGTTCCAGGACCCTAGCTCCTCCAGTGAGGTCCTCCCTCCTATCTTTTACCACCTCGTGATGGTGCTGCAATATCATAAATGAACTGAATGCATACATGAAATTGAAAGCGTCTGTCCAAATATGAGATGACTGACCCTCAGGAGAATAGTGACAGGTCATAGCACTTCAAGGGAAAAAGAAAATGTGAATCTCGAACTTTTGAATCTTGACCTTAGGAATCTCGAACTTATGTGGAGAAATATAGAGAACAGAGGAAGAAGGAAAGGAAGCAGAGAGAGAGAGAGAGAGTAAGATGGTACAGAAATGATGAAGAAAGGAGGAGCAAGGGAAAGAAGGAGGAAACAATATAGAGAAGACAGGGGGAGAAAGATATCATCGTGGGTGCTAGTAACTCTCCAGGAAGCTTGACAAGTTAAGGGAATGGGGGATACTCCAGAACATAAAATGACTTCTGGATAGGGGTTTTATAAGCATAAACAGGATGTAGGACTTTCACTCAAATCCCTAGAAGATGTCACCTTGTCCCAAGCTAACACTAAAATCTGATGTATCCACTATTTGTCCTATGACATTATACACAGACAACACAAGGTCACCTTTATATTGTTCCCACACAAAATACAGAACTTGAAGCTGGGCGTGGTGGTGCACGCCTTTAATCCCAGCACTTGGGAGGCAGAGGCAGGTGAATTTCTGAGTTTGAGGCCAGCCTGGTCTACAAAGTGAGTTCCAGGACAGCCAGTTTGAAAAACCAAAAAAAAAAAAAAAAAAATACAGAGCTTGAATCAAATTATGAGAAAACATCAAACCAACTCAAAATAGAAATTTTGTGTTTAAGTAAATGTAATGAAAGACCATGGTGCTGCTATAAATAAAGAACTTAAAGTGCCCCAGGGATGCATGGGATGGAGCCAAGAGTTTCTTTGGCTATAAGAGATATTAGGACAATATTTAAAATATGAATAAAGGTTTCATATTATAGAAATTAATGCAAAAATATTCATTTATTATACTGTGTCTATGTAGATACATTTCTTCTTTTTTGGACATAATACTGGCATATTTGTAGTAAAATGGCATCTTGTAGTTAAAACACATGAAGAAAATAAGAACTGTAGCAAGCCTGATGGTATGATCAAAGCAGACACAGGTTCTTCCAACACGCATAGTCTTTCTTTAAATCTGAAGTGATTGGGAAACTGAAAAGTAACAGACAATTAAATAAAAATAGACAAAACTGAACATAAGAAATTTTCATCTTACAATGCTTATAGATTTACACCTAGGCTATGCGGTATAGTAGTTGTAAGACTTTGAATAAATTGTTCCAACTATCCAAATATCAGTTTCAAATTTATAAAAGGTCTGTAGGAAAAGAATTTCGCTTCTTCAGCTTGTGTAGGCACTGTGTTACACGTATAAAATTCTCAACAAAATTTGCCATTGATTTTGAAGCAACTGAATAGAAAGAGAAGCAGACACAATGCATGCTGAGGCATTGAGAGATTACAGGCTGCACTCACTGCTGTCCCCAAACCACTGGAGCATGTAACAGAAGTGAGCCTCATTAAGGGTTTGAAATTGCTAATGGACATTCTCATCCACATGCTGCTGCCTCTGAATGTCCTGACTCCTGCTGTGCTAAGGCCTGCTAGGTGACTGATAAGAGAGGAGCAATCACACTAGTAAAAAGCAGACAAGAGCAAGTGTACCAGAGCACAGAGACAATATTACAAACAGCAGTGACCTGATGCTGGCCACACTTAGCACCAATAAATAACAAGACACATAGCGCTGGCTGATCACCATATTCAAACATGCACCTTGCAGCCTCAGAGCATCAAGGAGCTACAGCCCAGCAAAGAGCACATGGTTTACACTTATGGGCCCATCTTTCCCTAAATTATTGCTTGGACATGTTGTGCAATTCCCTCTTTCCCTCTTCCCTCTTTTTATAATTTCAGCCCATTATCGGATTTTAGTTTCTAGAAATATCTAAGGCTCTCTATGCAGCAAAACTTCCCTGAACTTCTGTCGTCATGTCCCACAAAGTTTGTGTCTCTCCCCACACTAAGGTCAAAACTGCAATCCTTCCATGGCAAATATGCCCTCTGATTACATTTCCTCCTGAGCCTGTACAGGAAAGCACGCTGTCTGATTCATCATGTCATTTTCAAGGAAGAAATCAGAAATCTATCAGCTTTCAAGGTCTGAGTGATGGACTAGAAGCGAGAACAGCAACCAAAACACCTCAGATTGGGGATGGTTGAGGTGAAGTTGACAACTGTTCCTGTGGGGCCACTCTTTTTTCTTAATTTATTACCTGTCAGGGTATCAAGGAAGGAAATCAAATACGATATAGGACTCAGTAAGGACCCTAAATTTGCTCTGACTCAGGATCGAGTATGTGGAATTCAAGGGTCTCTAGGAAGGGTGGGCATGATCAATGCATGCCTGTGCAAATTATCATTCAAAGGTAAGGTATTTAAGAGGAAGAAGAATCCAATCAAAATCAAAATCATTCTAGCACAGTGGGCATCTGCCTCAGCAGAGTTTACAAGCAGCACCATGATGATGGTATTGGAGATAGATTTATCCTAATTTTGCCAAATTCTGTACAGTTGTACAGATCCCAGGCCCTCTCTTTTACAGCATTATAATATGCAAAATGGAATTTAGAGATCCAATAATTCAATCTTTCTATCTGTTGAGAAAAAGTAAGAATCATAGAAACCTTATCAACAGTTGTCAGAATGCCAACTGGCAGTGATCAAATGTCTTTGCAGGTATTGCTAATTGAGCTAAGTGCCTAAAATTCATGCTTCTAAGGCCTACCTCAGATAAAGGAAACCATGGCCATTCCGGTATGTACCTGGCAGGCTATGACAGTTTCTGCATTCAAATGATGCTCATCTGAAAACAGGCATCCTAATTAAACATCCTAGCCTAACTATTCACTCCTATTCTTTAGAGCATCATTTCTGAGTAGAAGTTATACAAATCAGACCTCTGCCCCATGAGAACTATGTCTGCTCACAGATGAAATCCTGTGGCCCCAATGCACAGTAGTACAGAAGAAGCAAACACAATATCGCCTATAAGAAAATAACCCAAGTTTGGGGAGAGGTGTCTTAGGGAGAAGCATATGCATACCTCTTAAAAGGATCATTGACTGCAGCTCAAGGCCAATACACTGAAGTTTTTCCATGTCTGCCTGACATCTTCAAACCAAGATCTACTTACTTTGAAAATCTAAAATAAGGTTTATTCCAAGTATTCTTGTGAGCAACTCTTATAAAGCACACAACTGCTCTGTGTTTATTCTATCTCATGATTGGTCCTCATTTCTGCCAGTCCAATTGTAGGAGTCTATCCTGCTGGGTAAGAAGTGGGGATTGCACTTCAAAAACATTGAGCAGCAGTATGGGGGCCAAAGGATGCGCTTTTCTTCTAGAAGTCCTGGGCGCTAGCTACTACATCATCTACCACTCTTGCTACTGGTTCTCCGTTGCCTAGATTTATTGTAGTCCCCTTGAATAAGGTAATTTCTTCCTGCCCTCCCAAGTGTAAAAGGATAAAGGTAGGAAAAAGGAGGAAAAGATTTGGAAAGTGGGGTGTAAGGATTCATGGAAGCAGGAAATAGGGAAAAGCTCAGATTGGTTCAGAAGTAAATGCACCAATTTCAAACAAAAATAGTCCAAGTTACACATTTCAAAAACAGAAATCACTGACTAAGAAGTTTCCAAACAGGTTATTTATAATGCTATAGAAATAATGAGTAACGCAGTAGAGGAGGGGTGCATTTTGTCCAGTGATCGCTGTACATCAAGGCATGGGAGCTGTGACAGTAGGTAGAGTTTGTGGCTATGTGGCATGAGTGTGAGGCTGACTGCTCGCACATATTTGAACACTAGCACTAGGTCCACTTCCCGTTCTTACTCCTTCCAATGAGATGGTGCTGTCCACTTCACCAGAGGTCTTGTCTGCCTCCACTAATCCTCTCTAGAAATGCCTTCACTCGGAAACACTCTTTGTGTGGTTGTAATTCCAGTCAAGGTGATGGTGGAGACTGGCCATCAGAGATACCTCTGTACATTCAAAGAAGAGCAATCTGTTGGAGGATCTGGCCATTTTACTAAGTGAGTAGAACGTGTTTAGTCTACCTGTAGACAAAATGAGACATAATTGTCTCATTTAATATGTCAAACAATTAAAGGTTGTGGTGAATGGTAAGATGAGGAGAGAAATTAAAATCAGGCCCCATTTTCTAATAGAATTTTGTTAGTTCTTCCAAAACATTCCAATTCAGGGTAATCAAAATTCATTGTACACTATACAGACAGCTTTTTCCACACTGTACAATAGCTCCAACAGATCTAGCTATACTAAGGACACAAATCCAGGGTCTTCTTTTCTGAACTCCTTGAGACATTTACAGTTCAGATTCTATTTTTTATAAAAATAATAGTGTATATTTATATCATATTTTGTAATATACCAAGCCTTATTTAGCCATATTATTATACTATACAAGATTCTATTTAATCTCAGGTAACATTTACCTTTCCAACTACTAAGGCAATATAGGCAGAAGACCTTACACACATTGAGTGCCTAATGGAACTGAGTGTTGTCACAATTTATCTCAGTGGTACTCAGTTTGGCATCAAAATGGGCACCATAACACAGCCTTTCATGTGTTGATGAATCACCTGGAATATCCTGGTAAAACCAACAGAGACCTACTATGCTCAAGAGCATTTTTCTCCTTACTTGTTAAAGAGTGAAGTAGAGAGGGGATGATAGACCATCATGCCAGGCCTAGGCATGAACACTCATCTGAACCTACTTACTCCAGAGTACAGCCAGCCTCATTTCCAGGTTCTGGAATAGAAGCTGAGTTGAGAGGGCTAGAGAGATGGCTCAATGACTGATCATGTTCTCTTGCAGAAGACCTGAATTCAGTTTCCAGCACCTATGACAGGTGGCTCACGGTGTCCTCTACTAAAGCTCCAGGGATTCAACATCTCTGACCTCCATTGGCTCCTTCCCTCACAGGCACATACCACACATAGCCACAGACGCATACGCATACTTATAAATAAAATAAATTCTTTAGACAAAGAAATACTAATTGATTTACCAAGGCCACACAATAGCAAACTGCTTTGTTCATTTTAGTAGCATTTATTAGTTGTAAAAATTAATGGATTGATTATGGGATTTTTTTATATATCTCTGTGCTGAACCATGATGTGTTATCCACATGTAATCTAGAACTATATTTTACAATGACCAGGATTGGACATTCATTCAGTCTTCTAACCCCAGGAACATTCTGCATTTTTTTTTTTTGCAGCCCATTTTAAGCTTCCTATCATATCAAATGCTTTTGGTCATCTGGTAAGACAGAGAAAATATCTCTCTCTCTCCTCTCTCTCTCAGACAGCAGTGAACAGTGATTGAACCTGGTAGTTCTAGATCATAGGCACAATGGTGGTTTAATTGCCTGTGTCAGTGGAAGACATAACATGTAACTACTATGAAGACCAGATGGGTTAACATATGTAAGAAGTTGGCAGTGTATGATACATGGGGAAAAAAAAAAAGACAAAGGAATAGACTTTTCTTTGCCACTTTTCTCTGATTGAGAAATCCACAATCTTATTTCTGGGATTATATCCCACCCCTGACAACATTGAAAATATTCAAGACAGATGGAGAATGATTGCCATCAAAATAAAGCTGCAAGGACCAAAGCAACACAAAGACACAGTGGCTATGACAGGTCACAAAGAACATTGGCCTTTGACAGGCAGCAAACACAACAAAACAGACAGCACTTAGTGTTCAAGGAGAGTAAAGCTGAGGCCCATATGGAGACAGTAGGGACTCCTGCCATCCTGCAACGCTAATCACAACACTTGTCTCCAGACTATTTATTTGTAGAACCACAATGACAAGATAGATCTCATGTCTCCCCCTGGCCCCAACCTCATCAGGATCTTCTGCCCCTTTGCAATGTCTTCTGTAAATTCTGAAGGATGATGTGTCATGGAAGGAAAGTTTGCACTCAGAATGCCCTTTGCTCATCTCAGCTAAGCATTTGTCTGTCAAGAGACATCTGGGGCCTTCACAACACATGTGAAAGGATGCTCTGTCTGCTGGCTGCCTGTGGAGTTAAGACATCTGATTCAGAGGCATAGGGAAGAGAGACAAGGATAAGTGTGGCAGCTAGATTAAAAGGGAAGCTATGATGTCACCTGCTCCAATGTGTGCTTTGCCACCTATATATTCTTCCTTTCTCATGTCCCTACCACTACTTGCTGTGTGCTCACACAGCCTCTTTTGGAGCCAAATGCATACAGAATGGCTTGAGGATGAGAATGGCATTGTGGATATTGTTAATTGTTTTGTTCATTTTAGTATAATATATTATTTTTTAAAAAATTAACAAATTGACTAATGGGATTTTTTTTCATAGTCTATGCACTATACCATGATGTATTATCCACATCTTATCCAGAACCATACAGTGTAAGAGGACCAGTATTAGACTTCACCCAGGTACCTTACAGCTTCTCCCTATCAGTATTTAAATTATTTTCACAAAGGGAAGGTTGTACTGAAAATGGGTAAATGAATTAAAAGAATTCACCAATTTTAAAGTATTGCTGACTCTTCATTCCAAATAGTTATAGCTGGCAATTAAGAGCACACTGTCCTAGAGACTGTCAAAGTCTGGTTTTTACATGTTGCTTTTATATGGTGAACTCACCATAAACCTATCATCTACACGATCAATAATTATGAAACCCAAGTGGTATAACATAAAAAAATCAAAACCGTAAGTTCCTATAGGGTTAATCCCAGGAATATAGCCTTTGGTACAATGTAGCAGGGGAAAAAAGTCTTAAAACTATAGTACAATCAGTTTTTATCATGAGCATCCCATAAAGCTGAATGCTATTCCCTTACAAACCCATACACACAAATTCAGAATGAAATTTCAAAGCCATGGACTTTTCTGACCTTTGTAACCCACTTCGGACTGAGTAACGATGTACTTGAGTAACAATCAAGGGTGGCCACCTGAGTCACTAGGATGGGCAGGGCCAACCTTCTGTATGAGTTGAAACCCTTTCCTGTCCCCTCCCTACTGAATCTGTGTCTGTAAGAAGCACCCTTCCTCTGGTACTGTATGTGCTGCCTCTTTAGCAATATAAGGATGAATGCAAACTTTCATGGATAGCCATCTCAGACCCTCTAAACTTAGTAACTGCAAAAGGTGAAGTCAGGCAAGATCGTTCCTGAGGGGTGGGAAAAACCTTTTATGGTGGGGAACTCAAGAGATCCAAAGAATTCCCTCAAAAGCCAAGGTGTAACATCTGGGCCACACCCAAATCAAAACCTCGGGGCAGGTGATTACAGAGCCCTCTTCATCAGTAACCTGAACATGAGTCAACATAACATGGCTTCATGGCCAAAAATGATAGATAGAATAGGAGCTGGTAAGCTGGGCAGTTCATGAAGGTGATCCGTTGTCTGATTCTTCTGATATTCGGAAGACATGGTCACAAAATCCCAGCCTACCCCTGGCTCCTAATTGTCTCCAAATTCACCATGCCATATTGCTTCACAACCCTTTTGCCTCCTGTGATGGCTACAGACTCCTTCCATTTCTTTAGCATAAATCTTGCCTGTAACTGCGACCAGTTCTGACACTTGACCATCTGTGGAGGTCAGGTTCTCCCCAGAGCAGCCTCAGAGAAAAGGGTTTACATAAGTGATTTATGTAGAAGTATCCTAAGGAGAAAACAGTGAAGGAGTGGGGAATCAAAACGAGACAGGAAAAGAAGCTAAGCCTGCGTGGGCTGCGTTGGCCTCGGCTAGCTCTCAGGGACAGCTCTGGACTATAAATTATACCCTGACCTTTTCCTGTCTTTCTATGAAAGAGCTGGGCTTCAGTTCTCCCCAGCAGCTAGCTACTGGCTATGATTAGATTTGAAGGCTACAGTAGAAAAATGAATGTCAAGGCTTTTCAGCATCTAGACACGATGCTCCAGGGGCTGTGGACCACCGTTTTAGGCAACCAGACTGCCCTCTCTAGTAGTCAAAAGTCCCACTCTCTAAATATTTATTCATTAAAATCATTGAGTTGTTTGTGCAAAACTGAGCAAATCTTTGGTGCATAAAACAGCTTCACTAAGAAAAGGAAGATGAATTGGCAACAGAAAGCTGAGTTGCTTGGTGGAGATTGTGACCAGAATTGAGAAAAGAGAGAGAAATGGATGTTATCTTAAGGTGAACACAAGACTCAAGCGACAGGCTTTTTAAATGTCATTTTTTTTTTTCTGACAGTTTAAACTAAGCAATAGAAAAGAAAGCTTGTATAATGCAGGAAGAAGGAAGATTTATTCAAGCGATATTCTAAAATGACTACTTACTGGGACACTGATGTGTGGGGGTGAGTGACAGTGTGTGAGGATGTGTGTGTGTGTATGTGTGTGTGTGCGTGTGTGTCTACCTACATGAGTGTATGTGCATGTGTATGCTTATGTGCATTGTATGTGTGTGTGTGTTTGTGTGTGTGTGTGTGTGTAAATGTATGTGAGTGTATATGAGTATGTGTGATCATATGCATGTCTTTATGTTAGTTTTGTATATGTTTATAAACACTCTAATTACCTCTTCCTCTATCAACAAGTATATATACATCCACAATCTCTAGATACAAAGCAGTCTTTGAAAAGTTGAGTGCAATTATCCAAGAACTCACAGTTGGTCCCAGAGGCGATTTCAGACTCATCTTTGACCTCTTTTTCTCCTGTTTCAAGTTCAGTTCACACAATTCCATCACTTATATTACTCTTCCCCAAACTAGACTCAGTGAAAGATCTATGACAAAACACAGTTATTTTAATTTTATTTTTTTCTTTTTTCAATTTTTTATTAGGTATTTACTTCATTTACATTTTAAATGCTATCCCCAAAGTCCCCTAGACCCTCTCCCCCTGCTCCCCTACACACCCACTCCCCCTTCTTGACCCTGGTGTTCCCCTGTACTGGGCATATAAAGTTTGCAAGACCAAGGGGCCTCTCTTCCCAATGATGGCTGACTAGACCATTTTGTGCTACATATGCAGCTAGAGACACAAGCTCTGGGGGTGCTGGTTAGTTCATATTGTTTTTCCCTATAGGGTTGCAGACCCCCTCAGCTCCTTGGGTACTTTCTCTAGCTCCTCTATTGGGGGCCCTGTGTTCCATCTGATAGCTGACTGTGAGCATCCACTTCTGTGTTTGCCAGGCAAAATCTTGCTGGCGTATGCAATAGTGTCTGCATTTGGTGGTTGATTATGGGATGGACTCCTGGGTGGGGCAGCTTTTGGATAGTCCATCCTTTCGTCTCAGCTCCAAACTTTGTCTCTGTAACCCCTTCCATGGGAGTTTTGTTCCCAATTCTAAGAAGGGGCGAGGTGTCCACACAATGTTATTTTTAAAATAAATAATTATCTATAACTCGCTTTGGGATTCTCCATCAGTGAGTAAAATTCACCACTCCAGCCCAATGGGTATAAAATATTTAAACTGAAAATCTCTTAAGTTACAACAACCAGGGAAATAGCTAATTGGCTTCATTCAGAAAATATTGCACATATATTTACTCTCCCCAAAGGGAATAGCTTTCTTCTTTGACCCTATTGAAGATATTAACATTCCTCCAGAGACTGTGAATTTTAAGTACTTGAGTGCATAGAATATAAAAGCGAGCTCAATGCTGGCATGGCATGGTGCACCACACGGATCTGGGTGTCTAGGTGAAGTCCCAAGTAGACATTTCCATGTGCTTCTTACCAATATCGCTGAAAAGAACTTCTTTCTCGGAATAAACTCTGTCAATTATAGACTCACAAACTGAAAAGTTGCTGTGACCTACAGTGTAGAACTTGACACTGAAAATGAGAAGTGCATGACATTCACAGCGACATTCTCACCTCCATGAGGTCTGCACTTTAATCCCAGAGATCTCTATGCAATCATACACAGCAAAGGAGACCTCACGGCTTCTAAATCATGAGATGATTTTCTATATCATTTCAATGTATTCAGTGGATTCACGGGAGAACATATAACAGGACATCATCAGGGTCAGAGCAGAAAATTATAAAAGCACTATGCTTCTCGTGATTAAATGTGAGTTTAGAACCCATCAACCAATGCATGCAGTGGCATTTTAAAGATGTAAAAACCTATAAAAAAAATTTACTCATCTTAGAGTAAAAAAAGGAATGCAATTTTTTTCTGAAACTTTTGTTTTAGCCCAGTTAAACCTGTTCTGAACTTCTCAGCTCTGGAATTATAATAACAAGTGTATATATTATAAATGAAAATGTATGTGTAATCTATATATGCTGTGTTAAACCCCTAAATTTGTAATTATGTTTCAGCACCCAGAACAAAGTAGTACACTTGCCATAGAAAAAGAACAGCCAGAGTTTTAGAAAGAAATACCAAGAGCTGTGAAAGTGTATTTGAATAGGATAATTTTCTGGTCCCAAGCTGGAGAGAAATTGAAAAGGAATGCTGCAGCATAAGGCAAAGCTGGTGTGTCTTCACTTGAATTCTCCTAAACAGAGCCTGGAGTAAGGACTGGTCAGGTAGCTTAGGTGTTATTTGCAAGCGGAGAGAGGGGAAAGAAGAAAATCTAGAAGAATGGAGCCTTATCAAGGTCAGAGACAAACCTCTCTGAAACCCAAAGCTTGTTTCTCAGATTTAACCATCCATCATGGGGTCTCTGGGCCATGATCCATGACCTCCTGTTCCTTGTTGGATTCGAATTAACCTTTCCATGCAAGGAAGCATCAAGGCTTTGGAGAATCCACTCAGATGTATCCAGAAAGATCTGTTGTCTCTTTCCCTGAATATCCCACCTTCCACTGATCTGTCATCCACTGTCATGGCTGGGGTCGGTGTGAGGATGAGGTGGGATGCAGGCACCCAGGGCCTGTGCTACAGTTGAATGTAAATGACTCCTAAATTCCTAAAGACAATGAGTTCTACTAAACAAAAATGAATAAAGGCACCTAAAGACAAAGGGGAAACCTAGGAATAGGAATTGTTCCAAAATTATAGCTATAAGTACTCATAGCAAAAGGAAGGTAGCTTGTATGAAAGAGTGTATAAAAATAGAAGATATTTCTATGCTGAACAAGAACAAATGTGCCAAATTCTCTTTACATTGTATACTCAAAAAGTCGAAAACAAATTTGTTTTGACTCATCCTTCTCCATTATAATCACTTAAGTTGAGGAAGTGAATAATATGTTTAATAATTTAAATGACTTATAATGGAAAATTGCTTAAATAAATCAGTGTAAACACGTAGTAGACATTAGACATTATCATGTGGCAACTATATTTAGATATGGAAACATATTCATGGCATACCATTAACTGGAATTCCTGAGTAGACACCCATGGAGTGATTCAGTTTTCCATAAAAATATTTTATACCTGAAACTATGCAGTTCGAACTTTTAGAAGTAATTATCTTTAAGATTTGTTTTGCCAGCATTTTCTACAAAAAATATTTTATATGATTCAAAATTAGTTATATAAAAAGAACTCCTCATTATAGCACCAATAGTTTTCTTCACAAAATAATTTTGTGGTAACTGAGTAGTGTAAGGCCTAAAGATAGAAAATGCTTACAATCCCAAACTGTGGGTCCACAGACGTAAAAATGGCATCTTAATCTCTACACCTTCCTTTCATAATACAATTGAGTATTATAAAAAAGTTTATACTTGAGGTTTAACTATTCTGTAGGCATTTGAAGTTATAAGATGAATTTTGGCAACAAAAAGCCATATTACATCATTGCTTTCATATCACTTGGCATATACATTAATAAGTAAACTCTCCAAGTAAGCCTGGAACATTATGGATTAACTAAATTCTCCCAACCACAGTACATAAAAGGAAAGTAGCCAAATTAGATTTAATCACGGTGGTGAGTCACGTGTTTTTCTTCCCATGTGAGGAAGAAAGGCAAACCATCCTTCCCATAAACTGACTCAGATCCATGAAGTTCATTCAAATGTCTCAATAAATCATCTCATTATGAGCATGAGTCCTAAAATAAATCACCCACGGTACAAGGTTACAGCTTGCCCTGTGGAAGGGCACCGAACACAGATAGATAGATAGATAGATAGATAGATAGATAGATAGATAGATAGATAGATAGATAGATAGATGTAATTATAAAAGTCACATAAATAAGTAAATAAATAAATAAGTGTAATTATAAAAGACCACTTTAACTATGAGATATTTTTTATCAATAACATTCATGTTAATTTTGAGTTTGTAACTACTTTTTATTGAATTTCCAAAGGATTTGCATGAATCAATGGTAAGATTCAAAATTTAAAGAAGGCACTGCCTCTGCTCTCTCCACACTGATGGCAGACTCTATTGCTGGAGGGGCCGACGCATACCTACACAACTCATTGAACACGAAGACATTGAGCTGGTGCATACATACATTCTTCACTCCTTCGTGCTAGCATCTTTAGTACAGGAAGGTACTCTGCATGCTACCAAAGGAGATATGTAAACACCAACCCTGCTAGAAACCCTTTGTCCACAATGGCTTCCTGCTAGCAAGATATGCTAGGGCAAAGCTGGCACAAAATTGAGGGAGTTAGCCAACCAATATCTGATTTGACTTAAGGCTCACTCCATGAGTTGGAACCCATACCCAACACAGCTCGGGTGACCAAGATCCTGAGACTAGATAGTCCTAGGAGAGGAACCTAGAATAAAACCAAATACTACTGCTCTGCTAAAAGAATGCAGCAATAAAATGACTACTGGTATTCTGCTATACTCATAGATCAGTGCCTCGCTCAGCCATCATCAGAGAAGCTTCCTCCTGCAGCAGATGGAAAACAAATAAAGAACATGAAAAAATCTTTCAGTATTCACTCTAAACAGGATGTCGCTATCAAATCTCTCCCCTCAACACTGGGGGGAGCCCCGAAGAAGAGGCAGTGGGAAGAGTATAAAAGTTATAGGGGTCAGAGGACACCCAGGAAACAAGGCTCTCTAAGTCAGTGGAGTAAAGCTCACATGCACAGAGTCGAAGGCAGCAGGCACAGGGCCTGCATGGGGCCTTTGAGTATACGTCATACCTTTCATTTTAGTGTTTTTATGGAAATCCTAAATGTGTGAACAAGTGAGTCTCTGTGTGTATATCGATGCTTTCTCCTCTCTTGGGCATTTTTCCTTCGGTGTGTCCTGTTCTGGTGTGCTGGTTTTGTTTTCGTCTTATCTTGTTATTATCCTCCAGAAGCCGGATTATTTTCTAATGAAAGACAGAAACAGGGAGAATCCAGACAGGAAGGGAGGTGGAGAGGAATTAGGAAGAATAGAGGGAAAGCTGTATTCAGGATATATTATGAGAGAAAAAAATCCATTTTCAATAAAAGGAAAAATAATGAAGGTTCTTCCATCTCAGTGGACCAAAGGAGCTTTGAACATGCCAGCCATGGGCTAGTGAGCTCTGTCTCCACACTTCCTTGCCTTATTCTGTCTGATATCTCTTAGGCAGTAAGTCTTTCACACTGCCACCCAGCACATAAAAAAGACAGCAATGGTTGAGCCTGGCATGTTTTGACCTCTTTCTCTTCTATTGCTAGTCACAGATCTATCTCTTTGCCAAAACTGCTCACTCTAGATCCCAGATATTCATGATTTCCCAGAAGTGATTTCCAGAATGAATATATTATTTGTTCAGTTTGGAATTACCTCCAAAATATTTATTTTCTATACTCTAAGAAGAAAAGTTTATTAGTAATGAATGTTTTTTTTATTATTATTTTCTTTATTTACATTTCAAATGCTATCCTGAAAGTTCCCTATACCCCACCCCCGCCCCTGCTCCCCTACCCAACCACTCCCACTACTTGACCCTGCCTTCCCCTGTGCTGGGTCATAAGTAATGAATATTTTTAACGGAGCCTTTTTTTGTTCATTTTTAAAATTGTATTTTAATTACATTTCTCTCTTTTCTTTTTTTCTCTGAACCCTCCCATACAACTTTCGCCAATCTCCTTCAAATATTTTTTACCTTTTTTATCATCAATTTTATTGTACTCGTCTAAGTATTTGTACATAGATGCATACTCCCAATTGTAACAGATTGAATCCCTATAATGTTACTTATATGCATATTTTCAGGGATGACCTTTTGGGCGTGAACAAGCAGTTGGTGTTCCCTCCCCTGGATAGGACACATCTCCTGTCCTCCACCTCCTTACTCGCCCACGGTTCCTTGTGCATGGGTGGGGCCTCCCGGGCTTTTCTGAGTGCACTGTGACTCGCACACTTGGCAACGTTATCATTGTTCAGCTCACATCTGGGTGGTCCTGTTGCTGAGACTCTAGGGTATAATTTCTGATATTATGGGGAGACGCAAACTCCCAGGTCCCTCCCAGGTCATCTAGCTCTTGCAATCTTTCCACCTCACTTTCAAAATGCTCCCTGGGTTAGCTTCAGGTGTAGGAACGCTTTGTAGATGTATTCATTGAGAATGGGTGCTACAACGCTGTATGATGGTTGTGGTTTCCTGTAGTGGTCTCTTTCTGTTGTAAAGAAAACTTTTCTTGATGAGGAGTGAAGGCTTTACTTATGTGTGGATATAAGGACAGATGGCTGTAAGTTGTCATTACAGATTCTGCTGGTTTAGTAAATTAGTGGTTAAAGCTTCCCCAATAACCATGACTCCAGTAGCACTAACTACTTAGCTAGGTTTCCAATATCAGGCATGAGATCCTTTTTGTTGAGCAGGTCTTAAGTCCAGTTAGGCAGCTATTTGTTACTGCAAAGCTATTTCTGCCACCACTACACCTGTAGGGTTATGATGCTATGCTAGTCTAGGTGATTGATAGGGTTCAGTGATAGGTAGATTGGATAGCTCTCTCCTTTGGAAGCTTGTGCCTTCTTGTGTCATGAAAGCTAGTCCTCAGCGAGGAGGCATTCAGGTCAGTTTCTAGGACCTGTGTCATGAATTCAGTGCATAGTGTCTTCAGCAGTAGGGAGCTATCTTTCCCCTCTGCATGGTGGTCAAGAGCAACAGCAATAGAGCGTATGTTTGTGGAGTTTCTTACACAGCCCTGGCCAACAATTCAAAGGAGGGCTTCTCATGTCAGGTACTGGGGTTTTTGTTAGGTAGTTTTGGGGTCTTGGAGAGAGGACTATCAGCCTGTTAGAAAAATTCAAGTCACTGACATTTTCTGATGGCAAAAATAAGACATTTTGAAATTCTTCTTCTGGCAAAAAAAAAAAAAATCCTGAAATTCTTCTATGACTTACTACCAGCACAGCTAGTGTAAAGGGCCCATGGCTCCCTCTCCTTATGAGAGATTTAGAAAAAGAGGAAATATCAAACCTGCTAGAGCACTGGGCAGGGCAGGGACACTGGGCTGGGCAGGGCACTGGGCAGGGCAGGGCAGGGCACGGCAGTAGCACTGGGAAGGGTAGGGGATCAGGGCAGGGCAGGGGCAATGGGCAGGGCAGGGCAGGGACACTGGGCTGGGCAGGGCACTGGGCAGGGCAGGGGCACTGGGCAGGGTAGTGGCACTGGGCAGGGTAGGGGCTCTGGGTAGGGCAGGGGCACTGGGCAGGGTAGGGGCTCTGGGCAAGGTAGGGGCACTGGGCAGGGCAGAGGCACTGGGCAGAGCAGCAGCACTGGGCAGGGCAGCAGGATTTCTAGCTAGATGGGATGCCAGTATTGAGGCATGGAACTAGACACAAACTCCCATCCCTAACCAAGATTCCAATCTATCTCCAACTGACAACTTCTTATGAAATTAGAAAAATTATTTTTCTCTAACAGACTCTTACTGGGTATGTTAACCACACTTACAGACAGCCCTGATGCCCAGCAATAGGTGTTCAACACAAAATTAACTCAATGGTAATTTTGGTGGTTTTTATTTTGGCCATATTGTTTTGTTTTGGCATATTTTTAATGAAACTGGTCTTTTGTTTGTATATTATTGTTTCCAATCTGATGACTTTATAGGTTTTTTTTTTCCTGTGTGTGTGTGTGTGTGTGTGTGTGTGTGTACACATGTGTTTGTGTGTGGGAGGGTTCTTATGCTTTTTCACTTTTTCTGTTTGTGCATGTTATGTTTCATTTTCCTTTTATTTGCCTACTTGGTTTCTAAAGAGCGAGAAGACATGGAGTTTTATGTATAGGGAGGTAGGAAAGATCTTGGAGAGAAAAAGGGAGGGGGAAAGCTAACAGAATATATTATATGGATTTTCAATAAAAAATAAATAAATAATAAATAAAAATTAAGAGTAAATTGATAAAATCAAAACATTGGCCAAACTTGAGAATTTTGTGGAGTTCTACTGAATAAGTAGATGATATATGTAGAAGTACGCCAGGCACAGAGATGCTTATTTATTTGTTACATAGAATAAGTATTTGAAGAATGTTCCTACTTGTATACATGTTCCTCTAGGGAGAGTGGTCAGTGGGGTCATTGTTCCAAGGAATTGCTTACTCTAATTATGCCTTTAAGCAAATCATCATTCTGGCTTGAAGTCCATATAATAAGATTTATAGAAAACAATCCCCTTAGCTGTGAGCCTTGTCGTTGAAGAATAGTATTAAAACTATACATGACTGGGACTATAATCTGGAATTAGTTTCTCCAACTGTGAGTTATAAGCCTACAGGTGATCACATAATAGAATATGGTTATCTATCGTAAAAAAGCAAATAGACAGCAGAAAAAGGGTTTGAAAGTTCAATGGCCAAACGTTAATTCAAGCCTAAACATCTCATGCGCTTAAGGTATTTCTGGCAGCAATGTGACTCTGCCAAAGCTTTCATTCTGAACACACAGCTCTCACATTATGCACTTCAAATGTCATGCCATCACATCATGCTATGCCAAGAAATGCTGCCTAAATACCTTGGCTCAGATTCCAGATTATTGGATGCGGTGAACGTAAGTGTTTTTACTGTAGATACAAAGTTTTCTACTCTTTTAGGAAAGTAACAGTTTAGTTACAAAAACAAAATTTAATATTTCCCTAGCATCATTTCTCAGCATATACTTTTGAGGAATGTACATGCTACTATATTAATTTTAAAACTTGAGTTGAAGATTTGAAGTTCAATGTACTATTAAATTAATTTGGTTTGATACTAAGAAAGAAATTTTGAAAGCTACTGAAATGGCCCTAAACATACTTTTGCCACTTTATACATGTATACACAAAGGGGCATCCTCATCACTGATGGCTATAAAATCAGACTGTACTCTGAAGGATATTGGAATTGTCCTATGCCTTTCAGTACCAAATATTGAACAAAGATATAATCATGCAAAAATATCATATTCTTCTCAATAATTTATTTACATCAATCTTTAGTAAATAGTAAATTTACCTGTAAAACTAAACAGTTTTTAAATAAAACTTTGATGAATCATTGTCAAGAAATGTTTTACTTACATGTCTGTCACATACCTAAATGTATGGTATGGAATTACTTTCAAAACTTATCAGGTTAAAAGAAGCTACAACTTGGAAATGTTTAAGAACCTCTGACCTAGAGCATGAGGCGAGAAACCATAGTCAGTCTCCTCTCTGTTTATAAGTAAAGCTTCCTTGGAACCTATTCATACCTATTCATTTATATGTGGCCTGGGCACACTTTCATACAACATCAGCAAAGGAGTAATAGTTGACATGCAACTGAGCATGGTGTGCCACGTCCAGAATGGTTTTTATCTGGCTTGTGACTAACCCTTGCTCCAAAATCCTCTTCCGCCCTTTCGAGAGTAGAAAGATGACAGGTTTGTATTGTGTCTCATTTCCCCACTCTTTCTTTGATTTCATTCTAAGCCATGCATATTAAAAGTCAAATATACAATAATGAGGGAAATTTTAAAACACTATAACACAGGAACAAATTGTAATCAGCCCTCCATATTTGGGTTCTACATCTGAGAACTGAACCAACTGTAGACAAAAGTAATTCTTTAAGTGTGTCTATACTTAACACATTTAGATACTTTTTGATCATTGTTCTCTAACACAGTATCTTATATTTATACAGCATTACATTGTTTTAATTATTAAAAGTAGGTAAACATGATTGAATGTAAACAAGAGAATGTGCTGTCTCAAAGTTTTTCACCCAGAAATGTTTCTGTCCAAAGAAAGAAAGGAACAACAAATTGAGCAGAGACTGAAGGGCCAGGCAGGGACCGCCCCACCTAGGAATCCATCCTGTCTGCAGACACCAAACCTTATACTGTTGCTGTGGTCAAGAGGCACTTGGTGACAGGAACCTGGTATGGCTGTTCCTTGGGAGGTCCAGCCAGCAACTGGCCAATGCAGATGTGGATGCTTGGATCCAGCCATCAGACTGAGCTCAGAGATCCCATGGGGGAGCTGGCAGAAGGACTGAATGAGCAGAGGGGGACTACAACCCCATAGGAAGAACATCATCTGGCTGGACCACCCAGTGCTCCCAGAGACTAGACCACCAACCAAGGAGTGTACAGGGAGGATCCATGACTCTAGGTACATTTGTAGCAGAGAATGGCCTTGCCTGACAGCAATGGGAGGGGAAGCCCATGGTCCTGTGAACATTTAATGCCCAAGCATAGGGGAATGCTGGAATGATGGGGCAAGAAATGGTGGGTGGGTGGGGGAGCACTCTGATAGAGGCAAAGGGAAGGGGGAGAGGGTGGATGTTGGAAGGGGATCTGTGGACGAGTAACTGGGAAGTGGGATATCATTTGAGATGTAAACGAATGGAATGATTAATAATAATAACAACAACAACAACAAGAGAATGTACACAGATTAAATGCAAACACTGTGCCAGTGATAGGAAAGATTTGAGTAATTTTACATTTGGGTGTCTGGGGCAGATCTTAAAATGGAACTACTATTGGTACTGATGGATAATTTAAATGGCAAAACCTCACAGACCACTAAGGTTCTTAGGAATATCACAGGCAAGCAACAGTATTCAGTGGTTATCATTTTAAGAAGTCAGCAGGAACAATAATTCCTTAAAATGAAAATAGCTCTGTGTTTCAGTGTTAAGGGAAAAAGTCAGAATCTTAAATTACAGAGGTTATTAGCACAACTATGCAAACAACTACAAATTCGCAGGAAAAAAAAATCCCCAAAGAAAACACATCTGAATGTGTTGGTTTTGAGTGACTGAAACTTTATTTCCCTCATATTTAATGTAGTGAACTACAACAAACAAGCATTACTTTGATAATAAAAATAAACACGACTTTTAAATACAGACTATGAATTCTGGTGGTATTTAAGCATAAGATTGACAATTTCTATCTCATATGTGTTAGATGTGGCACAAAGTTATCTAAATGTCATAAGCAAAATTGGTACTACTACCACCACTGTGTACTACACATATATATGTGTGTATATATTATATATGTATGAATATAATTATAATACATATGTGTGTTAATGTTTTTGAAAGTTTTGGAGATATATTATCTCAATTAGTGCTTCAAAAAAAGAAATGGAGCTTAAGAGTGTAACGCATAATCCAAGAGTAGCAACTGAGACTCTTCAGCAGTGGAGGAACATTCCCCAAATCCACACAAACCTAGTCCTGTTTGGTACCCACCATGGTCACCCCTCTTCAGACCACATAAAGTCTAAACTTTAGCCTATAGCCTTCTCTATGTAGATGGTGTTTGGCATCTCTCAAATTCTGCTTTTCTGAGTATTGTAACAACGCAAGACACACTTGAGCCTTTAAATATTTACACAATTATTTGTCCCATCACATTTTAGGCTTTTGTAAGATGAGTATCAATTAAAACTCCAGATAAGAGGAAATAGTTGTAGCAAACTCTTTCAATCATATCTTTATTACTTTCCTGTCTTCCAATGAGATTTCCTGAGTCAATCATATTTCATAGGAGCCAACATGGACCAATAACCTAGTCTGTAGATCTTTAAGAGTGTGGTAAAATGGATAATGCTCTATCTTATGAACTAGAACAAGCTTCTGAAAGTACTTTTGGTATTAATTTTCAAAAGTTTTTTTTCAGTTTTATTGAGATATAATTAACAAATAATATTGTATATACCCTAGGAAAAGAATGTCAATATTTCATATACATATATTTAAGAATGAACAGCACTGTCAGCAATTCACACAACCATTTCCACATGAAGTTACACATGTAGTGTGTGTATGTATGATAGGAACACTGAAGAGCCATTCTCACAGACATTTTTAAATAAAGAATGACAACATGATAAGGACAGGTAACCATTTTTAAAGAGATGTGTTTTATTCTCTGAAGCTCCAAGCATTTTTATCCAGGTCTCTCTTTCATATCCTTCCCTTGTCCCCAGCCATACTCAGTCATTCCTGGGTCTCTCAACAGTGAGTTAGTCTTCCACCATTCTCCACCAACCTTATTCTTCTTGGCTGTCAGCTAAAATCCCTGCTAAGCTACTGGCTGCAAGAAAATCCTATTATTGATAAAAGGGATTTGCATTTTTATAGAGTGTTATGAAAGAGCATAAAAAGCCTAATTTCCAAATGCTATTCCTTGCCTACTTCCCACCCTCCAGCTCAAACTTCAACTTCATTTCTACTCAGCTTTGCCTTTTTCCAGTCTAACATTTATTCTTTGATCGACAACAGCCCCATCATTTTTCCATTCTTTCCTCCAAGCATCATTGTTCTCTAAATAAAAAAATAGGATGATGGCTTTATAATCAATACGCATACAGGCATTATCCAAGCAATGGTTGGACCTCCCCTTTTCCCACCACTGTAGCTCCTTGTATATGCCTGATTCTGCCATTCCTATGCATCTCTACCTCTTCAGTGTCCAGTCATCATTCTCTAAAAGTTTCAGTAGCCCTGAGTGGAGTATGCTTATTCTGAACTATTACCTTAAATTCACATGATTTGATGACCAAATACTGTATTTTCCCATAACTAACTACACAATTTTCTCTGTTTGAGCCATTTGCCATGAGATGTTCCATCTTACCCATGTATAACTATCCAAATTGTAATACCCTCATGCAGGCACAGGTGTATGAATACTTTGCTGATGGTATAGTTTGAAAGGGCCTTTAGATGTGGGACTTCCTTGTACAAGTCAGTTACTGGGGGTGGCCTTTACGTTTTATAGCCAAATCTTAATTCCTGTTCACTTTGCATCCTGGCTGGGTACAGATGCAGTGTTACCAACTGCCTCCCATAGCCACTGGAGCTCTAAGTTCAAATAAACTCATTATCCCTTAAATTGCTTCTTATGTATTTTGTCACAGCAACAAGAAAACTAAGATGCAACTTTTGATTCCAACTCTCACAACCACAGCTTCTAAGCTTCTAGAAAGGAAATGGGCTCACATATAAAAATAATCACTACATTACAACATAAAAATTAATATATGACTGTTGATAATTTTTCAGTTGCTAAAGAAGTTACATAGTGAGGAATCTCTAGTTGGGTCTCTGGACCTTACAGGATGGTACCCTACACCAGCTAATCTGTTCTATTCCATCACAGAGGCTACAAATGAAGTAAATGACTTCATAAATATTCTATCCTGCTTACATTAAAATCAACAAGCATGCATTTTGAGTAACTTACTATAAGATTTAAGTATTATAATGAAACAAACATTATAGCGAAGTTAACTTAAACAATGTAGAATACTTATTAAGATCTAGTGAATCAACAGTCCATCACACTAGCAAATCATGCAGAAGAAAACAGAATGTGGACATCTAAACAATCACCATTGATGCTGCAGAAGTGGCCTGGTGACAGAATAGGATTAGAAGATATACAGTCTTCATTTTGATTATATGTCACAAGAATTTTAATGGAAACCTTGGCATTCGTTGTATTGATCATAATATAAAAGCTAAAAATTCTGCTTTCTCTTCAGATTATATACATTTTGCCATTTGAAGATATTGATATAATTTTTACTACAAATGAAATTGTTCTGATAAATCAATGGTGAAATTAATGAATTTCTAGTGCTACTTAATGATGAAAGAGGAAAATATCAGATACAGAAACTCAATCATTCTTTAAATAAATTTTAGATTGTTTCTGAAAATAAAGAGAGAGAATTCCTTTACTTCCATTCTGTAGTCTACTGTAACTATACTGTAACTATATTTGAAATTAATTCTTGAAGATCAGAGAAAAATGGGGGAAAATGATGGAACGACAGTTTGGAGGAGGAGAGAGAGATAACTAATACTGGTGAATGACTGAAAGAGAAAGACATCTTAGGTTTCCACACAGACAAAGAGTTTTCCCTAGCATATCAGTTAGTGAATCCTTGTCTGTGCAATGTATGCTGCATGATTGGTCCATTCTTAAAATAATTCCTTTATATATTCTTGAAATTGCATTGTTCAGTGTCTTAGCTGGGGTTTCCATTGCTGTGATAAACACCATGACCAAAATCAATGTGGGGAGGAAGTGATTTATTTAAGCAAACAGTTCCATATCACAGTCCATTCCTGAAGAAAGTTATGGCAAGAACTCAAGCACTTCAAACACTAGTTAAGAAAATGCACTATGAACTGGCAAATCATATGAGTGCATTTTTATCAATTGAAGAGTCCCTCTTCCTCAATAATTCTCACTTAGTCAGGTTGACAGTAAACTACACAGGACACTCAGATTTTAATTGGGGATAATACAAGTGACGATAGCTTGGAATTGTACTTGTTGAATAAGCAGGGTGTTACTCAGATGTCAGTGCCACTATTAGCAAGGCAATATGATCAACTTTGTAAAGTAACATTCATGCTAAAATAGTCAAGGGGCACTGTATTCTCTTAAGGGCATGATGAAACAAGGCTTACCCTGTCAATTCTTGGACCTCTTTATTCTCTATGATTCTATAATTACTAAAGCAATCTCCCTCCCCCTTTCCTTCTTTCTCCTTCTACCTCTCCCCTACTCTCCCATCTCTCTGTCTTTGCATCCATAAATATCAGTCAAGAGGTACAACACCTGAGAGTTGTTTAAAATGACAAGTCTCATTATGGTGGTAAGCATTAAAACAAAACTTTTAGCAGGGAATTCATGTCATACATGCCATAATATAAGATATATAAATTGCAATTTTATATTAATAACTTCAAAACCTTCCTAAACTGGATGAATACTCCTTGGACTGGACTTAGCACTGAGAAGGCACTGGCAGGGTATCCATCCCCTGGTGTTATTCTCAGGTTCATCTCCTTTGCTTGAGTATAGATAGGGTCTATAACTTTGTTCTAGTCATTAACCATGCAGTGGGCTATAACCCCTAAAGTACTGTCGCACCCTCCTTTCTCAACCACAGCAAGGAAGACACAACCACCAATTCTTCTAACAGCAGTTTATTCAGGAACTTTGAACAATCTTCATCATCTCCCTCTTCATCTCCCTCGAACCCCGGGAAAAGCCCAGTATATATGCATTCACGCCAACCAATCACATCAGGCAACGTAGCTTTGCCAGGTGAGTGAGCTCAGCCAATGATCGGCAGGGATAACAGCAGCAGCCAAATAAGGACTTGTTTATTATAAGAACTCTCTTCTTGAGGCCCCTTGGTCTTGCAAACTTTATATGACCCAGCACAAGCTAAGGCCTGGGCCAAGTAGTGGGAGTGGGTGGGTAGGGGA
>NC_034604.1:25918546-25938491 GCF_900095145.1 Mus pahari | reverse complement strand
GAAGAAGAAGAAGAAGAAGAAGAAGAAGAAGAAGAAGAAGAAGAAGAAGAAGAAGAAGAAGAAGAAGAAGAAGAAGAAGAAGAAGAAGAAGAAGCTGTGGCCTTCATGTAATCCCAAGAAAGTGAATTTTGTCAGAAACTCCTGAGCTCCATCAAGCCAAACCATCAGTTAGACCATGGCCTGTTGACACCTAGAGAATCCCTGATCACAAGCCCCAGGCAAGTGTGTTCAGATTCTTAACTTGCATTTACTGAAATATGTACAGTTGTAATCTGTGAATCTTCTGGTATTTTGCTACACAGCATAGGAAATTGGTATAAGCTCTTTTATTGCAAAGATTTCTACATACAGAACAGGCTCACTGTTGTAAACCCAGCATGCTCCTGGGTTCCAGGTAAAAGCTGGTTTTGCCTGATATTCTTCTTATCTTAGTGTTTTAACACAGATCATTTATCTTGAGAATTGTTGCAGTTTAGTGGAGAAGATAATTAAAATATAGTTTAAGTGTTTCATCAGTGCAACTCAGTATGGCCCTCATCTCTCCATAAATGTTCCTAGGCTTATCCAATTTGTTCAGTATTCAGTCTTTAAATGGGAAGCTACAGCAACTTCAATTTAGCTATTTTCATTGGTGTACGTAAGGAGAAAAGAGTTCCAAGGCACTTTCAGGAGCCTCCTCTTTTTTTACTGCATATTTTCTTTATTTGCATTTCAAATGTTACCTCCTTTCCCGACCCCCCTCTCCCAGAAACCCCTCATCTCATCCCCAATCCCCCTGCATCTATGAGGGTGTTCCAACAACACCCACCCACCCACTCCCACCTCCCTGCCCTCGATTCCCCTACAATGGGGTATCTATCAAGCCTTCATAGGACGAAGGACCTCTCTTTCCATTGATGCCTGACCTGGCCATCCTCTGCTACATATGCAGCTAGAGTCATGTTTATTCCTTGGTTGGTGGCTTTGTCCCTGGGTGCTCTGGCGGGTTTGGTTGGTTGATACTGTTGTTCTTCCTATGGGGTTGCAAACCCCTTCAACTCTTTCAGTCCTTTCTCTAACTCCTCCATTGGGGACCCCCGCGTTCAATCAAATGGTTGGTTGCAAGCATATCTTCTTATTTTTCCCACTTTTGGAATTAGTTCTGAAAAGTAGAGCAATCATATGTACTAACATAATAGTCATCAAAGTAGAGATCTGTCTTCTCCTATATCTCTGCCTCTTAGCGCCATGTTTAGAAACAATACTTTATTTCCTTCGGTATTATCTTCTGTGTAGAGAGGAAAAACAGAAGAGATAAGATCAGAATCCTACTTTCCTTTTCTATTTATATCTACATTCCTTAAAGAATCATCATGGATATGAAATGAAGAAAAATTGTAAAAAAAAAATTTAGTGCTGGAAATGTGAATTTTAAAAGGTGGAAAACCACTTTTCAAGCAGGAAAGCAACACATGGTAGGTAAGGTGAGACTGGACCATCTTCAGTAGTTAGATGACTTTTTATCTTCAACATAAAGAGTTTTAAAATGTTTTCATTTCCCTATATAAAAAATTTATTAACAGAAAGAAATGTTTTTATTTTTATTTCTTGCCCTTGTAAATTTTACTCAATTCTTGAAAAATAGTGGAGTATCAAAACATGTGTTCTCTGACAATTCTAAAACTAATTAATGATGAAAACACACCCTCAGACTTGGGAGGCTAATAACCTTGTCTATTTTTAAAAATGTAATTTTCCTGTGTGTGCCAACAACGTTTTTCTTTTTTCCAGTTCGTCTGAGAAATAGCAGAACTGTGTCATTAGTCTGGATGAGGAGGTGATAAACAACATCGTTCCGGCTCTATGCTTGGGGTTTGCTAAAGGCTCTGAAGTGGGACTCTCATTATTTGATACAGACAAGTTGCTAAGTGAGTGTCAAGGCCATTGTTGATGCCTGGAGTGTCTGGAGTCACCCTGGTGTGTTTGCCTTCCCTAGGACTCTCCATTCTGTGAAAAGCCAGAGACCCTTTTTCCCTTCTTCCCTTCTGTCATGATTTCTTAAAACATCCAGATTTTTTTTCATTCAATACCATGTTTATCATTGCAGCTGTGCCCATACAAAGTCACAACAGGGTTCCCAAATATTTAAAAAGGAAGTTGATGCTCTTAAAATATGACATTTAAGGAATAGTGCAATCAATCCCTATCATCTTTCCATTGTTGTGGTCACAGATCTTTCAGAAGAACCCAGAAACATAGATGAAGGAGCCACTGATCACAGAACATGTATCTCTACTTGGTCATTTGTTGGTCCCCAGATAGACCTTCTCATTATTTTACTGTTCTTCTTTTTCTAATATGTCTCTTGAGAATCCTTTTCTAACTCTTCTTTCACATTGTGACTATTCCATACTCTTATCTGGACACTACACATTCTTCTTACTATACAGGAGAAGCTCATACTTATATGTGTTTACTCTTGAACTACACAGTAAAAGCATCTGAAGAAATAAGCTATGTGGTGTACTTCTTGTTGAAACACTACATGGTATAACCATTCATTGATATAGCATGCCAGTGGAACTTCCATATTGCTATAACCAAAATGGATAAAACTTTTAAATGATGTTTCTCCTTAAAAAGACACCCCCCCCAAACACACACACACACACACACACACACACACACACACACACACACACACATATTCTTTTTATTGATTTGTCCTTTTTATGATGGACTTACTTAATGCCTTTAAACGATATGCTAAGAATGATCACCTTTTTCCCCTTTTTAAAAAATATTCCTTTGTATGGATGCTTTGCATGCAGGTATGTCTGTGCAACCTGTGTGTACAATACAATGCTTACAGAGGCCAAAAGAAGGCATTGAATGAATGCCCTGGGATTAGAGTTCTAGACCTCTGTGAGCTACCACTTGAATGCTGGAAACTAAACCTAGCCCTCTGCGAAATGAGCCAGGTTCTTAAATGCTGAGTCATTTCTCCAGCCCCCAGGTATAGTATTTTAGCAAGTCCTTTCTTGTTTGCATTAAGACAGAAGTTCTCTTTCCAGCACCTCCCAACTGAAGGTCTGAGTGAAATGTCTGGAAGTGATGCACACTGAGGTCACATCAGCTTCTGGTAAGAGTACAGTACAGTATAAGCTCTGAAGAGATGTCATAGGTGTCACTTAAGATATTTCTGCTCCTAGCAAAACAGTTTTTCTGTTATTTTCCCTGTGATATGGGAAGCTGACACCAATGACAGTCCCTTGCTTTCCTCAACAATCTGAATTTCATTTGTTCAAACTTTATTTAAACACCCTCTGTTAAAGAGTCAATTACTACCACTACCCATATGCCATGACATTAATCCAGGGCTAAGGTGATATATATGTTTATGCAACTAGCCTTCCAGCCAAAATGTAGCATGCAACAATCCTCTTCATGATAGCCTTGGAGCTCGCTCTGGACAATAGCTTTGGGGTTCCACCAAGTAGTGAAAATTCTTAACGTATTGACTTATGCACAGGATTAGATACATGGCCTCAGAGGTCACTGCTGGGGTATTGATCCACACTTTATTCAGCTTCTATATGAAGACCTTGTCCAAGTTAATAAGGTCCACCCATGCCAAATTCTCTCTCTTATAAAGAACTGGTAATTTGAGGGTATTCATATCACCAAAATCAGCATTGTCATACAGATGGCATGGAATAATCTTTAAGGCATTAGCAAATGTTTCAATCAAGAATTTCTGCTTTCAGCCGGGTGTGGTGGCACACACCTTTAATCCCAGCACTCGGGAGGCAGAGGCAGGCAGATTTGTGAGTTCGGGGCCAGCCTGGTCTACAAAGTGAGTTCCAGGACAGCCAGGGCTATACAGAGAAACCCTGTCTCAAAAAATAAAATAAAATAAAATAAAATAAAATAAAATAAAATAAAATAAAATAAGAAAAAGAATTTCTGTTTTCCTAGTATGTCCAAGTCGTCTCACAGGCACTTTGAGACTTTTCATCAAAGGCCTTGTCACCAACTACCACTGAATCATTTATATTGTCCCTCCTGACCATTGTGATGGCATTATGCAGGGACCAGTCACTCTCCACCATAAACTAGTCAGCGCAATTATAGGAATGGAGATGGAAGTCTTGCCTTGGGTATCCAGTGAAGAAATCACGGCTCTCACCTCCTATCTGAGTTTCCTTCCACATCTGACAATGAATGTCCCAGTACTTCTGGAGAGAGAGCATTCAGGCTGGTCTACAAAGGGCTGCTTCAGACCCTCCTCAGACATGTATTTAACATAGGATGTGTCACTTGTTCCAACATCCTATATGGAATATCCCATATGAGGAGTTTAGACAAGATGACTGACTTTCAGAATGCTGAATCCTAACAATCACTCAATTAACAATCACTCGATATCCTTCTATTATGTAGACTCTGATTCCAGAATTACGTTTCTCAACTTTTAGCATAATCTTTAAAGGGGCAATAATAGAATCGCCATATGTTAGGTTTACATTTCAAACCCAGCCTGTGAAAGACTCTTCTTGAATGCAACACCAAACACTACCCAAGACTACGGTGGAGATTCTTCTAGAACCTTCTTAGTTCTGGTCATTTCTAAGCTATATTAAAAGTTCAGCTTCATCAGGGCACTAACAGTTATCTTGTTGAAGATAGCTTCCTGGTAAGGGGCCAGCATGGGGTTGGAGTCATCAGAGTGTCTTCAAAAGGACGCTCTGCTCCACTTCACCGTACTTCTCAGTGGTCACATGAATCTCTTTGGTGTTGTTAACTGCCCAGTAGGCGGCTCTGTGGAGAAGGACAGGATGCAATCAGTGAGGTGTAGACATTTTTCCAAATGCTTTCACCTGCTTGGAAACTGACCAAGGGCACTATGAACAACCCCTGCACCTTGGATTTTTGCAGTGTCCCACAAATTCTTTGCTGCAGGACAGGTGATATCTATATCTTTCAGCCCCATCACTAGAAACTGTTGCTTTGCCTCAGCTGTCCTCAGTGAGCTTTTCCATGGCACACCAATCACCTAGGAGCACTGTTGGACCCCAAAGCTGAGGGTTGCTTGGGAGCGAATAGTCTTCTCTTCTGCAGGATGATGGGAGGAAGCATCATACTGCAAGCTTGTGTGGTGCCCTGCTAGTCCCCTGTTCCCCATGACCAGGCAGCCCAAGAAGCCCACAAGTTATATTTGACTCCTTCATACAAGTTGATATTCTGTGCTCATCAGACCAAATCATACCCTGTCATCTCTCCAGTTTATATGACAAGGGAAGAGAATCTGCTGAATCTTGACACTTTATTTTTAGTAATACAAATAAATTCATATTATCTGTTTTAATATAAAATCATTATTTTCCCCAAATTAAAGAAACATAAATATTTTCTACAAAGTAGTCTTTGTGATATATATATATATAACATATAATATATATTATATCACACACACACACACAGTCGCATAGATACATTTGTTATCTACCCCTCTACCTTGTTTTTTGAGACAAGAGCCTCTCACTGAATCTGAATATTACCTATTTGGCTACACTGGCTGGCCCACATGCCCTGGAGAATCCTACTGTTTCTCTTCCCCACACTGGGTTTAAGAACATGTACTGCCATGCCTAGTTTTATATATGAGTGCTTGGATCCGCCTCAGATGGTCCCCATATTTGCATAGCAAGTGCTGTATCCAACTGAATCATCTCTCCAGCTCCAGAAAGTACTTCTAATTCTTGTTGCCCTTCTTGAGTTCATGTGAGTTTTGGTTGCTCTGAGTCTTTTAAAATTGTGATGGTAAACCTTTCAAAGGCGGTATAATACTGAGATAATTTTACCGTTTGGGTCAAACATCAATAACAGGTGGATATCAAAGTGGCTAGTCTCTTAATGGATTGTTACCAGTCCTGATAAATGTAGAGACTGACAGAAGGAAATGTTATCTATTCTAAGTATAATGGCAGAACAAGTTAAGGAGCACTGTTTAAATCGCAAATTTTGCGCTAAAGATAAATGACTTCTAACAATTATCATTGGTGTTTAAAAGAAAAGGCTGTGCAGTCCAGAAGCTGCTCTCACCGGCAATGTTCACTCTGAAGTTGGCAGAAAGTCTCATTGCCAAGTACTTCCAACAGAAGTGAAAATCTGTCATGGGAAGGGGCCGTCAACTAAGACTTGTCAATCCTACAGTTCATCAATGGGAACAGAGATTTGAGGGTAATTTGAGAGGTTGTGCTCTGCTCGGTGGACAAAAAGCCACAGTGTCTGGGGAACTCCAACCCCTCTAACTGGCTCTCAGGTCCTTCCTGACCTTTGGAGACCCTACTTGTAAAGTAAGAGATTCCACCTAGATAATTACTATGTCCTTTCCTCAAATTGAAGCCCCGATTGCCTTCCTTTTCTGAGTGTATTGAACCATCTGTGTCAGAATCTGTTCTGAAAGATGACAGATACTTGCGGGTTTTGTTTTGTTTTTGTTTTTAAATCAGCCTAGGAATTTCAAAGGCCGTAATTTCCACCGTGAAACTGGAATGTTATTTAATTTCTTATTGCAGTGATGATTATTAGAAATCCAAGTAATTTAATCACTGACTTCCATGGCAAAGGCATGTGGACAAGTGAATGTCTTGCAGAACCAAGAGCTTGCATCCTGGTGCACCACCCCTCTGTGATGCAGCACACATTGTATTCCTGGACTAAATTAGCTCCAGGTCACATTGAAGCCGAGTCTGGAGAGAAGCATCTTGATCCATCTCTGTGTTTGTCAATCACAACATTTAACCAGAAACCATGATATCACATGCCCTCCCCCATCTCTGTTCAGATTGTGACTTTTTTTTTTTCTTTCAAGTAACTGACTAAGTGATAACAACCAGCAGATGGACTGGAGGGGCAGATGGGCCTTGCTTAGGGAGGCAGCTGAGAAATGATTAAAATCACCAAGGACCGCACTCATTATTCCTCCTTTCAAAGGCTGCTAGATGCCTCGTGCTGCAAAATTTACTTAAAATAGCAGAGCAGACACTCAAAAGCGAGCCCTTTGCTGTTATTGTTTCTTTTTTTAATCAGCAACAATGAAAAGGAAACGAGGCAGTAATGAAAGGTTTTAAATAGAATTTATCCCCTTGAAGATTCACAGACTTCCTTAAGATTGTGAGATGCATGAAAAGATGGCTTTAATTACATCAAATTTTACCATGACCTCTTTCCATCACCCCTCTCAGGTCATAGCTGTCTGTGCTAGGGTTGAAGCTACAGTAACCAGCTTCATGAATTCAGACATTCTCATTACAGGGAACAGACACACCTGTAATGCTGTCCAATTTACAACACTCAGTTTGAAATATTATAGTTCTTTCTTGTAGCATTGCTCCTTTCTATATTTCTAGGTTTCCTCTTTGGGGAATGTTTTCATAACCAGACTAGTCACTCTACAGGAAAGCATCGTGTCATTTGGTAGCTAATCCTGATTTGTATTCGACAAAATTTTCCCCACTTGGATAATAAGCTTGATTCTAAAAGGCATTTGGTTAAATTACATAAGTTTCTATACGTGTGTGTGTGTGTGTGTGTGTGTGTGTGTGTGTGTGTGTGTACATACTGCAGTGACTTTGTATAGTTTATACATGTTTGAATGACCCTCTTATGTTTCCATTGTCGGGAGCTTGGTCTCAGTAGAGGTTAGGTTAAAATCTTTAAGAGGTGAGAAATCCTAGGAATTTAATGATGTGTCCTTAAAAATGATTAAAGTATTTCTGGTATCTCCTTCAGTACATCACACTCAAAAGTAGTAGAAGCCTGAGCCTGGCCTTGCTGAACTCTCAGCTTTTACTTTTGTATTTTGGTCTCTTTTCCCCTACATTTATCTACCACTACTCATGAAGTAACAGAGTTGAATGGACCTTCACCAGAGCCTGTGAAATGCTGCTTGAACTATGAGCCTATTTGTTTTTTCTTTATAAATCTAGTCTACATTTCTTATTCATTTGTATTAAAAAAAAAAACCCTTTGGAAGAGTTTAATCAGCCAGGAAGACAAAATAATACTCTCCAAGTTTTCCCTCCATTCATCCGCTGAACCTGTGAACATATCTAACATCTAATAATAAACAGGCAATTTTCTGTATGTAATTAGATTGACCTAACTCTCCAATAGGAATAGAATAGAGGATGGTCACATGGATGCCTGCTAATGTCTATCTCTGGCTTTTTGAGAAGAGTGCATTAGATCATTGTCTCCATATAGAATGTCAGCATTGTATATAATTGTTCTATTCTAAAGAGCCTTAACCCTCTCCTTGCTTCTATCCTCTAACTCTCTCACCTAGTACTCAACTTATGTCTGGTTTTAACTAGCTTTCTCAAAGAAAATAGACATATAAATCTAATTATTTTATATTTAATGGGCTTTCAATGGTATAATAACATTTTCTAATTATCACCTAAAAAACATGCAAATCTTGGAGTGATGGTGCACACAGCAATGCACATGTTTCAAAGAGGTAGAATTATGAGTTCAGGCCCCCCTTAGGTGTGGGAGTGTGAAAGGCAGCCTGTGTTTTGGTTGAGCGAAGTTTACTCCAGAGACCCAGTAGAAAACTCTACAAGGGACAGAACAGTGAGCCATGTAGTTGTTCCCAGACACAGGCTCCTGACACCACAGAGCCCCCAACTCCATAATCCTGTAATGTAGACAATACCCCAAGCTCCTGAAATTCTGGCTAGACTCCACCCTCACAGTTACCTGGCAATAGCCAGGTATGCTCCTCCCCACAGTTACCTGGCAACAACAAGGTAGCCCAGCCCACTATAGAGAGCTGCTTGGGTCCTCCTCTTAAGCTCTTACCTCTCTTATTCTCAGCTCTAGCTCTCCTTCTCCTCCTCTCTTGCTCCCTCCCATCACCCCCACCATGTTTCCATGGCCTGCCACTTTCTCTACCTTCTCTCTTTCTGTCTGCTTTTCTACAATAATGCTCTAAAACCATGGACCATCTCTGCTCATCAAGACTCACTATGCTTGAATGATGGAATATACCTTCCCCTAAAGAGCCTCATCTAACCTCCCACTGGAAGGCCTCTCAGCATTTCTAGCCACCAGACCAGACCAAGGGCTTTCACCCTCGTGGAAACCACCTAATGCCTCTCCTTCCTGCCCTAGCACCTCTCCCTACTGTCCCCTTCTCTCTTCAGCCCCAGGACTGTCTGAGCTGCCCCGGGGCCCTTTGTTCTCAGCTCTTCTACAGTGTCACTTGGGAAATGTGTAAATTCCCTTGTCTTAAACAAAACAGAATTATAGATTTTATCAATCTATCGACTGATAGATAGATATCTGATTGTACAAAGGCTTTAAGTAAAACTTTTGCATCTTTCATTTCATGTAGTATAAAATAGGAGAGAGAAAATAACTGGTAGTGAATAAAGATAGAGTGTGACTTAATTTTTTATGCTTTATTCCATGTACATTCTGAAGAATTTACACACACCAGGAAGCTTTCAAATATCAGAAGCTTTTAGCCCATGAATTTCTGTCCTGAGAGACTCTGACTTTAAACAATATAGTTCAGTTACAGCTTCTCTTCAAGAATTCTGTAAAGATAAATAAGGCCTGTGGTGCTGAGCTGTGGAATTAGATACAGGTAACCTAAAAGCCACTTTTTTGAGACTTCTCACAAGAGATCTTGTTGAAAACACTATTATTTTGAGCCTACTTCATTGTTCAGTGTTTAATTATAAACAATGAAATTAATTTCGATATAATAAAACCTGTAATGGGTAATAAATAATAGTTCCCTTGCAATGTTTAATGATTTGATTAAATAACAATGGTAACTTTGTTGAAAGAAAGTAGTTAATTTTATCCTAGATTTTTGTTTATTTGCTAAACTTGTCACTCTCACTTGTTAGAGTAAGTTACATTCTAGACTGAAAACATAGCCAGCTGATTCATCTTTGCTATCCTTAATGAATGCAATTTTGTTACACTTAATGATGCACTAAGAACTAGATATATTATTGGGATTGTTTAAACTTGCCTAGTAGCTCTGATTCTTTGGTAGGAAATGTCTCTGTGATTCTATATAAAATTATACGGATGTCAATAGTATGAGAAGAACAAGTTACAATCTGGTCAGGAGAAGTGAATGAACTCCTGTTATTGATTATCATCCTCACCTGGGGTAAAACTAGACACATCTGAAGCCCTACTCCTACACTGTTCATCTTCAGTGGACAGCTGACAAAATGTTGACTGACTACTAGTCAATCACATAGAACATTTCCTGACAGTACAATTAACCTGAAGTTATTTTCAGCTTACTTTATTAATGTACTATGGAAAATATATCTTCTGTACTACCTATAAATTAAGTTTCTTGAATATTGTTCCTAAAGTAATCAAAGTATAAAGAAAGATCAAATGGGAAACCAAATAAAAGAAACTAATCTATGTCCAACAACTCAACTTCTGGCCACTCCCTCAGTATACCAAATGACCAAGATATTGTTTAGTAGAAGGCCACTGTCTGTGAGGAACAAGTCATCATGACAATCTTGTTTGGAGTTATTAATTCTATCTCCCATTTTTATCGTATCATTTACTCACAATATAGAACTCATATTTTTGACAAAGCACCCTACCCCTACCCCCTCTTTTTTTTTGGGGGGGGGGCAATTCCAGCATGTGTGTGCCTGCCTTGAACCTCTGTAATAACAATGAACATCTAACCCAGAGGCATTTCTTTGTCAGTATATATGTATCTCCCCTCTTGAAATAGACTAGAAATCATGAATTCGGTGTGGATAAACATTTACTTCATGAGTACACTATGGTGATGGTGGGTTTTTCTGTGGCCATTGAGCCCTGGCGATATAACTTGATGGATAACAACTCCTCCTCAAGGATCCAAGAACTCTATCAAATATTGTGGAGAAAAGAACAGCATGTGAATGTCCATTCTAAACAGGGGGAATCCATGAACTACACCTCAATTAGGCTAAATCCTACAGAGAAGCCGAAGTCAAGGACAGTAACCTGCATCNGTAGGCACCACCCAACACTCCACTGGACTCAGAGCCTCCGAGCACTCTAGTTTGGTGGTTTCTTGCTTCTCAGCCCTGTCTTTGCTTCTAAATAACGGCACCATTGATTTAAGTTTGGATCTTTAATGATTTTAGTGAGGATCAGTAAGTCTAGAGTTAGGTTTTGATTTGTTGTGTTTTGTTTGTGTTTTCCTTCACATCTACCCAAGGGTTGGTTTATCGACAATGCAACCATTCATGTTGTTATACTTTGATGGAGATGACTCATTCTAGCAGTGTGTTGTGATGTAGCCAAGACTGCCAGAAACATTAATGGGATGGTTTTAGAAGAGGAATGAAATATTTGGAGGTGTTCTTATTCTCAGTGCAATAGATCCCACAATTTTGGTGTCATCGAGATGATGTCAAACTCTTAATGGTGAGTGTAACTAAGTGGCATGACCCATCACTTTCTTTTTATGCTCACCTCAGTTCTGAATAAAGGCTCAGAGACTTATAGTTAGCATAGGCTTTGACACTAGAGCTGGGAAGATTCTCAGCTGTTCTAACATGACAATACTGGCCTGACCTCTGTTGTGCCATCTGATTCATTAGTGACCTCTCATTCAGTCCTGGGGTCTGTTTCTTCCTCCTTGTCAAGCTGACAAATGTCCCATGCCTCAATCTCTCTCAGAGTTCCCCTCTCCCTGCACAGAAGAACCATCTTCCTTTTCTGACTTGCTACTTGTCATCAGATTTTTATTAAAACCAATCAGAAGGTGAGATAGGGAGTGTTTACAAAATATGATGAAGGTGCTGAGCAATTAGAATAACACACACACACACACACACACACATACACACACATACTCTCATAAATATATACACACATGCAAACCACATACATATATATTCCTATACACATAAATATGCATATAAATACATACATATATGCACATATATACACACATAAAACTCATATACATATGCAAATATACAAACACATATATATGCACACATATGTGCATACACATGTATACACCTGTGTTTAAGGTTGTATATCTGTAGCAAAATTAATAATCCACAAATGACAGATAACATGCTATATTGAGATTTTTGAGTCTTATTTCACTGATGATCACTTTTCTCCAGAATATGACTGAAGAGTAAATAAAGCCAAATAAATTAGAAGTAATAAAGTTTCCCGGATCAGCAGGACTTAGTTATTCTATGGTTCTTGAGGGGGACCAAGACTAATGGAATGGGCGAGAGAGAAAGATAGGGGGACCCTGCAGCAGCTTTGTCAGAGTCCGTTTAATGAAGAAAAAGGCTTTAGTTATATACACGATGAGTGGGAATAGGGAGGGGTTGAGGAACAATCAAAAGAAACCGAGCGAAGGACAAATGAGGGGATGCTGATCGCAGGTTTGAAACTCTAGTGATTTATCACAGAGTGCTGATGCTGCTGCTCTGGAATGCCGGGCGGCTTATCTTGAAGTCCGGGTCCTCCTTTAAAGCTCAAGGTGGCAGCAGCTCCAGAATGCTGGATACTCCTTTAACAGCCCCTGATGTTTGTTTAGGGCCAGAATCTGCTGATTCCCACGAACAGCCTTGAGGGGAAAGAGGGTGACTCGGCTCTTAACAAAGAAGTATATGGCTCTCAGATGCAGGCTGTAAAAGGCCTGGTTTTTCTCAGCCTAGACTCCAACAATAAAGCAATAAAGGTACTTCTGTCAGTAATCTTAGCCAAAGGTAGAAATGTACAAATATTTCTTGTTTCAAATCTTAAAGTCTTTCTTGTGGACTACTCTAAATCAGCAAAATAATAAACTTTATCACAAGTTAATGCAAGACAAGATACAAGAAGAGTTAAAACACATGAATGCTTATTATAACTACTAAATATCAAGAATTATAAATGTTTCCATATGGAATGACTGTTGGCTGGAATTATGAGTTTGATCTCACTTGAAGTTTTCAACTTCTGCAATGGCAATTTCTTGGTTACAATAATGGGAACACAATGACATTTAACATTTAAGTCTGGTGGATCCTTTCCTTGAAGCCTGACACCACGGAGCCCCCAACTCCATAATCCTGTGACTATCAGTCACACAGACATAGTCCCAAGCTCCTGGCATTCTGGCTAGACTCCACCCCCATAGTTACCTGACTAGAGCCAGGTATTCTCCTCCACACAGCTACCCTGCAACTCCAAGGCAGCCTAGCCCACTATAAAATGGGTTGCTTGGCCCCTCCTCTCTCTCTCTTAAGCTCTCACCTCTCTTATTCTCATCTCTAGCGCTCCTTCTCCACCCTCCCCTTCCCCCCTCTCTCCACTGGCCATGACTGGCCTCTCTCTTTCTACCTTCTCTCTTTCTATCTGCCTTTCTACAATAAAGCTCTAAAACTATAGACCATCTCTGCTCATGAGACTCTCCATGTTGGGGCAACAGAGTGGGCTTTCCTTTAAAGAGCCATGTCTAACCTCCCACCAGAAGGCCTTCCTGCCACAGCGGCCAGGCTACCCAAGCCTCCCGCCAAGCTAGCAGTTTGAGCTAGCCAGACTCTCTTATCCCTGTGGTAAACTGGCAGGGCTCTTCCTCTACCCTCCCTTCGGCACCTGGGCCAGAGCCCCTCAGAGGGCCCTTTCTCAGCTCTTCCATGACATACAGTGACATCTGGGATGTCCGAGACTGAGAACCTGTAGTCTCTGGCCTCCATGAGACCCAGAGACCCCAAATTGCTATCTCTCTACCACCAGAGACTGGGGTTCAGTGGCTTCCCACAGTCAGAAGCTTACCCAGCCCACATCCATATGCCCAGAGCACCGGAGCTCTGGCAGGACACGGGTTCTCTCTGACTCCTTTATTTCCCCATGCCCGCTGCCCAACTTCCTTTCTTTTCACCTTATTCTTATTTTTATTCTCAGCACCGAGGTTAGAAGTCTTGGCTTCATTCACAGGATATGAGCTCTCTGCCTATGAAGCCTTAACTTTCTTTTCTTTTCTAACTTTGACTTTTTTCCTCTCTTGTACCAAATTTCTATAACATTTCACTAAAGGTTGTCCAATATTCTAGTCTTCTGGCAATTTAAATATTTTGACTTTGCAATTATTTACTTGAAAATGTCACACGAACAGGATGGAGAGATGGCCAAGTATTTGAAAGTGCTGATCTTGCATAGGATCCAAGTTTAAGTTTGTTTCCCAGCATCCATGTCAAGCAACTCAAAGCCACGTGTACCTCTGCTCTCGAAGATCTGCTATACTCTCCTGGACTAATAGTCAATTGCATAGACATGCTCATACATATACTCATTCACACATTTATATACATAAAAAATAATGTATCAAATCTTAAAATGAAAATGTCATGTCAACTTACTGAGTGAATAATTTAGTCCTAAAGTGTGGAAGCAAACATGTTAAGGGAAGCAACATAATATTTATGGTTTCCCCAAAGATCATGCATAATACAGTTTTCAACTCCTTCCACATTTTGATCACACATTTAGACTTGCTGAATCTACTGATTCTGCATCTCCAGATGAGACATAATCCTAAAGAGCTCTGTGAAGAGCAACCTCTGAAGATCCATGATCTCCACTGGAAAAGATTTCCTACCAGAGTCCCAGGCAGATTTTCCCTGGCTGACTTTTTATGAGTAGCACAGCAAGAGCAGGAACAGCCAATGGTGAGGAGCGATGAAACTCTGCCTCCTTTTCTGATGTAAGTAAGCTAACTGTCCAAAGTGGAGCAGTGCTTACACCATTCTCACAAGTGTAGGTAAAGCACAGCAATCGTGTTCACGCCTCTTGCTCTTTCATATCTCCACACTGTCTTCCTTCTCCTCACCTAAGACTCCTTACTCCCCTTCCCTTCTCAGATTATACATATGAGAATAATCATAAATGACAGCCATTTTCTAACTGTAGTACCGAAATACTAGACATAAACAATAGAATATTTTAATTTACAGTGCCAGAAAGCTCAGTTCATGATTATCATTGAGCTTCTAAGTCTGAGGTGAGGCACAACATCACAGTAGCAGAAACACGTGGAGAACCTCATGTGTGTCAGGAGAGGGACAAAGTATAACTTTGTAGGTCACAGCTTCACTATTAAGCATCCCAGAGTCTCCCAAAATGATGCTGCTACTTAGGAACCAAGGATTTAACTCATGACTTTGTGGGGCAGTTACAGTGGGACACAGGATCCATCCCCAAAATAACATTTAGTTCTTGAGTTTCTGAGACTGGCATTTTGTGTCCAACTTATTCCACAAATAAAAAAAATTGTCATAAGATTTATACCCTGTTTATTCCATTGATAAAGTAACAGTATTATCTTGAATTCTATTTGAGGCAAGGTTATTAACTAAATAAAAAGCATTCACTTTACCGTAGTGTACCAACTTGGTAATGGCTTGAGCTATGGAATCAAAGTGTGAGAGTATTGTCATCTACTGTTAATACTCTGTTTTGTTTCCTGGATAGTAACTATAAGAATAAGATGTATTCCCACTTAATATGTTTTAATAAGTCAAAAATTGAAGCACATATTCACATTCTATTCTTTAAACAATGTAAAAGTGCAAAAATATACAAAAACTCTACAGAGTAGCTACAATGGACATTAAACAGGCATACCTTTGAATAATGTTTCTCATGTCCTTCATTTGTAGCTCCTAATAATAAAAAATATCTAGAAGCTCATGCCAATCTGTTACAAAGAAAATAAAAAAAAAAAAAAACATCCCAGGAAGAAATCAAGTTGGCTGGATTTGGATGCCAGAGAAAGGGGGTTGGTAGAGAAGCCTTTTTGCTTATTAGGCATGAATCACACTGAAACAAAGGAAGTAATAAAAGTCACAATGAGAAACATTTAATGAAATGAAACTTTACATAAGCAATATAAATATTGCTTAAATAATGCATAGACTGTTAATGTTTAGCTGTAATTTTAGTAAGGCAAGGAAATGTTCAAATTTGTGGAGGAGGTGCCTTGATTTTACTGTCACAGGAAGGAAGGATGAAGTGTGAGGTACAGAAACCCCCTCCTCAAACATCCTTTGCAGTTTCAAACACACTATTGTGCAGTAGTGATCTAAGCACATTTAAGAAAGGCTTAAGAAAATCAGCTTTATTCAAAAGACAAACAAAAACAAAAACAAAACAAAACAAAACAAAACAAAACAAAACAGGTGCCGGGCATGGTGGTGCACACCTTTAATCCCAGCATTCGGGAGGCAGAGGCAAGCAGATTTCTGAGTTCGAGGCCAGCCTGGTCTACAGAGTGAGTTCCAGGACAACACTACAATACCTTTCACTCCTTCATTCATTCATTTACTATCAATCTTTGGTTGGAAAACCACCCAATCCTCACCATCAACACCAGAGTCAGTACTACAAAATCTTCAATTTCTCACTGGATTTAAAGAAGCGAAAACTCAAAGAAGTTATGGTTTGACTAGTATTATTCTAAAATTAAATAATTTCCATTTTGAATGACACTTAATATTTGTATATGTTTAATAGAGTGTCTTTCAGTTCATAAGCTTTAAGTGAGTAGTATATCTAACAGCTCAAATTTTTGTCCCTTATAATGATCACATTAAATATGTTCTCTTCTAATTTTTGAGATAGACAATATGTGAATACAATTTACTGTATTCACCCCACTATGCCACAAACCTACTGTATTCACCTCACTATGCTACAAACCATCTGAACTTTTTATTCCTACCAAGCTGTAGCATACTGTATCTGTGACCCACATGGCCACATCTTTTATCCATCCATTGTGCCCAGCCTCTACCAAGGATATTCCATTTTTAACTTCAATCAGAGAAACCAGTTTCAGATCCATATACAAAAGAAACATGTATGTCTCTCTCTACTTCATCCATTAAATCTAGTATCCCGAGTCCATACATGTTACAAGGGACAGTATTTTATGGTTTGTAATGGAAAAATAATGTTTTGTTGAATATAAATATCATACTTTTTATTGGTTTATCAGTGGTTTATCCCATATCCTGCTATGAATAGTGCTTCAATAACCATGGAATGATAGGGGGGTTTAAACATGTTGACTTGATTTTCTTTTGTTATATACCTAGCATTTGGATTGTTAGATAGATGATGGTTCTATTTAATTTTTGTGAAATGTCCACACTACTTTGTAGAATACTGTATTAATTTTTACTGCAGTGTAAATAGTGTATTGACATTATGATATTGTGAAATAAACAACGTGAACAATGTGAAAAGGAGACAAGCTTTCTTCGATAGCTTCATAGACCTCTGTCATCTTTTAAAAAAAAAATTAAAGCTATTCTAACTGGTATCAGGTGTTATCTTATTGGCTTTGATTTGAATTTCTCATCAAAGAATTAGAGATGTGCAGGATTTTCTCACATATCTGTTGGCCACTTGCATATCTTCTGGGAAATATCTACTCAGATTGTTTTCCCACTATCTCATGAACTCTTGGGCAAAATTTTCAATAGAAATAAAAAAGGAATTAAAGAAGTGAGACCAGCACTGATCCCTGTGGAACTCAAGCTCTCCCACACACCTGCCACTGGCAGAACATAGGGAAGGTAGGCATGTTCATCATGACCACAGGACATATTTCAGAAACCCCTTCTTCTTAGTCTAAGCATATTTCCCACATAAGATAGAGGTCAATGATCAGTGTGTCCTGGGCATATCCTCATTTGCTCTATCTTTTTTTTTTTTTTTTTTTTTTTTTGAAATAAGAGGTGGTTTATTCTGGAGGCAAGTCTGTGAGAACACAGAATTAGATTTTCACTAAATACCATGTCCCAGTGAGGTAATAATTTCGAAAAGATTTTATAGTAACAGAACAAAGCGCTTATTTATAAACATATATTTAGTACATTGGTGAGTACCTCAGGTAGGCAGGTTATAGAAAAGAAGGGAAACCTCATTAAAAGGCATTATTTTAAAAATCAGATTATTTCCTGTTTTTTTTTATTGTGTTTTCAAGTGCCTTATAGATTCTAGGAAATAATCTCTTACAAAATGTGTAACTTCTTTTCTTTCATAGTATATTGGCTCTGAGTTAAAATTGTTCCCCCTTCTCAGACAGAAGTCTTTTATTTAGAGTTAATCTTATTTGTCAAGTTTAATTTTCTTTACTGTGCTTTTGGTTTCCTGTGAAGAAAGTCTTTGATGGTGGCACCATCCTTAAATATCCACCATATGTTTGCCTCTAGCAGTTGCACAGTTATGGTTTGCGGGGAAGAAGGGCCTCTGTTTTTCTTTTGATTTTTGTGGCCCTGGGCACCAAATTATTTGCGGAGAAAATTGGGGAATATGTTGAGGATTTACAGGAAAAACAGCTTTTTGTGGAGGATAAGTACAAGTCTAGATAAAACGATTCCAAAATCTGAAAACTAACAAAAAGGTCTTTCTAGAAAAGAGACCATGGCCAAGGAGTTACCTATAGAGCACACTGAATGAAGATGTTGGGAAGCAGATGTTTACTGGAATCCCAGGACTGGTCACACTTGGAAGAACTCAATGGCCAGTCTAGCATCTTCACTTAAATGAAACCTAGGATAATCACAGCTTCTCCCATCTCTATGAGTTTCATCCAAATCTGGGTGAGAGAAGTAGCTGTTTTGAGCTGGGATTGAAAACTAATAAGGATAAAGTACTCCCACAAAGTCCTGAAGTTACATACTAATTATAGAAATACAATTAAAAAGAAAAGTGTCCCAAGCTGGAAAGCTTTGCGGAAAAGCTAGTAGAAAAGGAGAGAATTTTATTCAAAATTCAACTAGAATATGTTCATTGTAGGGAGGTTGCTTTTATCAGCGATAGAAAACATAGGAGTAAATCTTACTCTTATAGAGTCAGCCCATCACCAGCATCTCTAAATAGACAGTAATTAGTTATCAAGTAAGAATACTTGGCAGCATCATTTATTCATGTAATTTATCCTACATTTACCTATTAATTAGGGTGACCATCTGTGTCATTTAATTGATTTTTATACAAAGAAAAAGATAAACTCATATCTTTTGCCAAAAGGTGATTTTTGCAACCAAGAGCCAGTACTGATGAAGGAAAGTAACCCCCAAGTCAGTGGAATATGAAGAGGGATGTCTCCCTATGTTTACAATTTTAACACATGGTTCCCAGGTCTCTACAAAGACGTCCTTGAGTTATAACATTGGCAGAAGGCAGTTTCATTTGAAGTGGTATAGAGAAACAAATTGTGAGTTTTCTAAAGTAAATGCTTTTCTAGGGCCTAGTGGGGCTTGCTTGCAATCTTAGCAGTTGGGAGGTGGAGTCAAGAGAGTTAGGACTTTGAGGCCAGCCTACTCCACATGAGATCTTATCTCAAATAAAACTGAAAACCAAACAAACAAAAAAATAAAAACTCCTATAGTTGAAATAAGTGCTTCAGCTGAGCATTCTGTCACATATTTGAAACATAAGCTCTTAGAACACAGAAGAATCAGAAACTCAGGTCAATATTACTAAACAGAAAGTTTAGGCCAGCCTGGGCTCCATGAGACTTTAACTACATTCAGAAATAAACAAGTAATACCCACAAATTAATTCTAAGCCTGACAAAACAAGCAAACAATAAAAAAACCTCTTTTACAAATTAAAATAAATATTTTAACAAGAAACACGGGGGAGGTTTGTTTTTTATATTCCACAAAGAGATCCCAAACCCCATATTCTTGAAGTCTGAGACTGATGGCTGGTGGGTATGAGAGTACTCTTCCATTGGGACAGCAACAAGAAGACACAATGATCAGATCAGCTGGTAATGCTTGGATAGTGAAGTGTTGATGAAAAAGTTTGGCAAAGAGAATCTGAGAGGAGACTCCCTGCAAGGCTGGGTAATGTTGCCCCATGGCTTATTTAAAAAAAAAAA